>NW_022279671.1:0-237275 GCF_009193385.2 Nasonia vitripennis
AAGTCTCGACTTATGATTGGATATTTAAAGTATATCATACTTCGATATGACAAATAATTTGCATGTCTAACGTACGTCTTAAATGAAGAAGCAGTAAATTTTATAAAACAGGATGGCCGACACTGAAAACAGAGCAGCAGTTGAGAAAGCAATGCCGTTGTCGGGGTAATATAATCAAAAGTCTCGACTTATGATTGGATATTTAAAGTATATCATACTTCGATATGACAAATAATTTGCATGTCTAACGTATACGTCTTAAATGAAGAAGCAGTAAATTTTATAAAACAAGATGGCCGACACTGAAAACCAGAGCAGCAGTTGAGAAAGCAATGCCGTGGTTGGGTAATATAATCAAAGTCTCGACTTATGATTGGATATTTAAAGTATATCATACTTCGATATGACAAATAATTTGCATGTCTAACGTACGTCTTAAATGAAGAAGCAGTAAATTTTATAAAACAAGATGGCCGACACTGAAAACCAGAGCAGCAGTTGAGAAAGCAATGCCGTGGTTGGGGTAATATAATCAAAAGTCTCGACTTATGATTGGATATTTAAAGTATATACTTCGATATGACAAATAATTTGCATGTCTAACGTACGTCTTAAATGAAGAAGCAGTAAATTTTATAAAACAAGATGGCGACACTGAACCAGAGCAGCAGTTGAGAAAGCAATGCGTTGTCGGGGTAATATAATCAAAAGTCTCGACTTATGATTGGATATTTAAAGTATATCATACTTCGATATGACAAATAATTTGCATGTCTAACGTATATTACGTCTTAAATGAAGAAGCAGTAAATTTTATAAAACAAGATGGCCGACACTGAAAACCAGAGCAGCAGTTGAGAAAGCAATGCCGTTGTCGGGGTAATATAATCAAAAGTCTCGACTTATGATTGGATATTTAAAGTATATCATACATATATAAAATATTTGCATGTCTAACGTATATTACGTCTTAAATGAAGGCAGCAGTAAATTTATAAAACAAGATGGCCGACACTGAAAACCAGAGCAGCAGTTGAGAAAGCAATGCCGTGGTCGGGGTAATATAATCAAAAGTCTCGACTTATGATTGGATATTTAAAGTATATCATACTTCGATATGACAAATAATTTGCATGTCTAACGTACGTCTTAAATGAAGAAGCAGTAAATTTTATAAAACAAGATGGCCGACACTGAAAACCAGAGCAGCAGTTGAGAAAGCAATGCCGTGGTTGGGGTAATATAATCAAAAGTCTCGACTTATGATTGGATATTTAAAGTATATCATACTTCGATATGACAAATAATTTGCATGTCTAACGTATATTACGTCTTAAATGAAGAAGCAGTAAATTTTATAAAACAAGATGGCCGACACTGAAAACCAGAGCAGCAGTTGAGAAAGCAATGCCGTTGTCGGGGTAATATAATCAAAAGTCTCGACTTATGATTGGATATTTAAAGTATATCATACTTCGATATGACAAATAATTTGCATGTCTAACGTATATTACGTCTTAAATGAAGAAGCAGTAAATTTTATAAAACAAGATGGCCGACACTGAAAACCAGAGCAGCAGTTGAGAAAGCAATGCCGTGGTCGGGGTAATATAATCAAAAGTCTCGACTTATGATTGGATATTTAAAGTATATCATACTTCGATATGACAAATAATTTGCATGTCTAACGTATATTACGTCTTAAATGAAGAAGCAGTAAATTTTATAAAACAAGATGGCCGACACTGAAAACCAGAGCAGCAGTTGAGAAAGCAATGCCGTTGTCGGGGTAATATAATCAAAAGTCTCGACTTATGATTGGATATTTAAAGTATATCATACTTCGATATGACAAATAATTTGCATGTCTAACGTATATTACGTCTTAAATGAAGAAGCAGTAAATTTTATAAAACAAGATGGCCGACACTGAAAACCAGAGCAGCAGTTGAGAAAGCAATGCCGTGGTCGGGGTAATATAATCAAAAGTCTCGACTTATGATTGGATATTTAAAGTATATCATACTTCGATATGACAAATAATTTGCATGTCTAACGTATATTACGTCTTAAATGAAGAAGCAGTAAATTTTATAAAACAAGATGGCCGACACTGAAAACAGAGCAGCAGTTGAGAAAGCAATGCCGTGGTCGGGGTAATATAATCAAAAGTCTCGACTTATGATTGGATATTTAAATATATCATACTTCGATATGACAAATAATTTGCATGTCTAACGTATATTACGTCTTAAATGAAGAAGCAGTAAATTTTATAAAACAAGATGGCCGACACTGAAAACCAGAGCAGCAGTTGAGAAAGCAATGCCGTTGTCGGGGTAATATAATCAAAAGTCTCGACTTATGATTGGATATTTAAAGTATATCATACATCGATATGACAAATAATTTGCATGTCTCACGTATATTACGTCTTAATGAAGAAGCAGTAAATTTTATAAAACAAGATGGCCGAGTAAATTTTATAAAACAAGATGGCGACACTGAAAACCAGAGCAGCAGTTGAGAAAGCAATGCGTGGTTGGGGTAATATAATCAAAAGTCTCGACTTATGATTGGATATTTAAAGTATATCATACATCGATATGACAAATAATTTGCATGTCTAACGTATATTACGTCTTAAATGAAGAAGCAGTAATTTTATAAAACAAGATGGCCGACACAGTAAATTTTATAAAACAAGATGGCCGACACTGAAAACCAGAGCAGCAGTTGAGAAAGCAATGCCGTGGTTGGGGTAATATAATCAAAAGTCTCGACTTATGATTGGATATTTAAAGTATATCATACTTCGATATGACAAATAATTTGCATGTCTAACGTACGTCTTAAATGAAGAAGCAGTAAATTTTATAAAACAAGATGGCCGACACTGAAAACCAGAGCAGCAGTTGAGAAAGCAATGCCGTTGTCGGGGTAATATAATCAAAAGTCTCGAATTATGATTGGATATTTAAAGTATATCATACATCGATATGACAAATAATTTGCATGTCTCACGTATATTACGTCTTAAATGAAGAAGCAGTAAATTTTATAAAACAAGATGGCCGACACAGTAAATTTTATAAAACAAGATGGCGACACTGAAACCAGAGCAGCAGTTGAGAAAGCAATGCCGTGGTTGGGGTAATATAATCAAAAGTCTCGACTTATGATTGGATATTTAAAGTATATCATACTTCGATATGACAAATAATTTGCATGTCTAACGTACGTCTTAAATGAAGAAGCAGTAAATTTTATAAAACAAGATGGCCGACACTGAAAACCAGAGCAGCAGTTGAGAAAGCAATGCCGTGGTCGGGGTAATATAATCAAAAGTCTCGACTTATGATTGGATATTTAAAGTATATCATACTTCGATATGACAAATAATTTGCATGTCTAACGTATATTACGTCTTAAATGAAGAAGCAGTAAATTTTATAAAACAAGATGGCCGACACTGAAAACCAGAGCAGCAGTTGAGAAAGCAATGCCGTGGTCGGGGTAATATAATCAAAAGTCTCGACTTATGATTGGATATTTAAAGTATATCATACTTCGATATGACAAATAATTTGCATGTCTAACGTACGTCTTAAATGAAGAAGCAGTAAATTTTATAAAACAAGATGGCCGACACTGAAAACCAGAGCAGCAGTTGAGAAAGCAATGCCGTTGTCGGGGTAATATAATCAAAAGTCTCGACTTATGATTGGATATTTAAAGTATATCATACTTCGATATGACAATAATTTGCATGTCTAACGTATATTACGTCTTAAATGAAGAAGCAGTAAATTTTATAAAACAAGATGGCCGACACTGAAAACCAGAGCAGCAGTTGAGAAAGCAATGCCGTTGTCGGGGTAATATAATCAAAAGTCTCGACTTATGATTGGATATTTAAAGTATATCATACTTCGATATGACAAATAATTTGCATGTCTAACGTATATTACGTCTTAAATGAAGAAGCAGTAAATTTTATAAAACAAGATGGCCGACACTGAAAACCAGAGCAGCAGTTGAGAAAGCAATGCCGTGGTCGGGGTAATATAATCAAAAGTCTTATGATTGGATATTTAAAATATATCATACTTCGATATGACAAATAATTTGCATGTCTAACGTATATTACGTCTTAAATGAAGAAGCAGTAAATTTTATAAAACAAGATGGCCGACACTGAAAACCAGAGCAGCAGTTGAGAAAGCAATGCCGTTGTCGGGGTAATATAATCAAAAGTCTCGAATTATGATTGGATATTTAAAGTATATCATACATCGATATGACAAATAATTTGCATGTCTCACGTATATTACGTCTTAAATGAAGAAGCAGTAAATTTATAAAACAAGATGGCCGACACAGTAAATTTTATAAAACAAGATGGCCGACACTGAAAACCAGAGCAGCAGTTGAGAAAGCAATGCCGTGGTTGGGGTAATATAATCAAAAGTCTCGACTTATGATTGGATATTTAAAGTATATCATACTTCGATATGACAAATAATTTGCATGTCTAACGTATATTACGTCTTAAATGAAGAAGCAGTAAATTTTATAAAACAAGATGGCCGACACTGAAAACCAGAGCAGCAGTTGAGAAAGCAATGCCGTGGTCGGGGTAATATAATCAAAAGACTTATGATTGGATATTTAAAATATATCATACTTCGATATGACAAATAATTTGCATGTCTAACGTATATTACGTCTTAAATGAAGAAGCAGTAAATTTTATAAAACAAGATGGCCGACACTGAAAACCAGAGCAGCAGTTGAGAAAGCAATGCCGTTGTCGGGGTAATATAATCAAAAGTCTCGACTTATGATTGGATATTTAAAGTATATCATACTTCGATATGACAAATAATTTGCATGTCTAACGTATATTACGTCTTAAATGAAGAAGCAGTAAATTTTATAAAACAAGATGGCCGACACTGAAAACCAGAGCAGCAGTTGAGAAAGCAATGCCGTTGTCGGGGTAATATAATCAAAAGTCTCGACTTATGATTGGATATTTAAAGTATATCATACTTCGATATGACAAATAATTTGCATGTCTAACGTATATTACGTCTTAAATGAAGAAGCAGTAAATTTTATAAAACAAGATGGCCGACACTGAAAACCAGAGCAGCAGTTGAGAAAGCAATGCCGTGGTCGGGGTAATATAATCAAAAGACTTATGATTGGATATTTAAAGTATATCATACTTCGATATGACAAATAATTTGCATGTCTAACGTACGTCTTAAATGAAGAAGCAGTAAATTTTATAAAACAAGATGGCCGACACTGAAAACCAGAGCAGCAGTTGAGAAAGCAATGCCGTGGTTGGGGTAATATAATCAAAAGTCTCGACTTATGATTGGATATTTAAAGTATATCATACTTCGATATGACAAATAATTTGCATGTCTAACGTACGTCTTAAATGAAGAAGCAGTAAATTTTATAAAACAAGATGGCCGACACTGAAAACCAGAGCAGCAGTTGAGAAAGCAATGCCGTGGTCGGGGTAATATAATCAAAAGTCTCGACTTATGATTGGATATTTAAAGTATATCATACTTCGATATGACAAATAATTTGCATGTCTAACGTATATTACGTCTTAAATGAAGAAGCAGTAAATTTTATAAAACAAGATGGCCGACACTGAAAACCAGAGCAGCAGTTGAGAAAGCAATGCCGTGGTCGGGGTAATATAATCAAAAGTCTCGACTTATGATTGGATATTTAAAGTATATCATACTTCGATATGACAAATAATTTGCATGTCTAACGTATATTACGTCTTAAATGAAGAAGCAGTAAATTTTATAAAACAAGATGGCCGACACTGAAAACCAGAGCAGCAGTTGAGAAAGCAATGCCGTGGTCGGGGTAATATAATCAAAAGTCTCGACTTATGATTGGATATTTAAAGTATATCATACTTCGATATGACAAATAATTTGCATGTCTAACGTATATTACGTCTTAAATGAAGAAGCAGTAAATTTTATAAAACAAGATGGCCGACACTGAAAACCAGAGCAGCAGTTGAGAAAGCAATGCCGTTGTCGGGGTAATATAATCAAAAGTCTCGACTTATGATTGGATATTTAAAGTATATCATACATCGATATGACAAATAATTTGCATGTCTCACGTATATTACGTCTTAAATGAAGAAGCAGTAAATTTTATAAAACAAGATGGCCGACACAGTAAATTTTATAAAACAAGATGGCCGACACTGAAAACCAGAGCAGCAGTTGAGAAAGCAATGCCGTGGTCGGGGTAATATAATCAAAAGTCTCGACTTATGATTGGATATTTAAAGTATATCATACATCGATATGACAAATAATTTGCATGTCTCACGTATATTACGTCTTAAATGAAGAAGCAGTAAATTTTATAAAACAAGATGGCCGACACAGTAAATTTTATAAAACAAGATGGCCGACACTGAAAACACGAGCAGCAGTTGAGAAAGCAATGCCGTGGTTGGGGTAATATAATCAAAAGTCTCGACTTATGATTGGATATTTAAAGTATATCATACTTCGATATGACAAATAATTTGCATGTCTAACGTACGTCTTAAATGAAGAAGCAGTAAATTTTATAAAACAAGATGGCCGACACTGAAAACCAGAGCAGCAGTTGAGAAAGCAATGCCGTTGTCGGGGTAATATAATCAAAAGTCTCGACTTATGATTGGATATTTAAAGTATATCATACATCGATATGACAAATAATTTGCATGTCTCACGTATATTACGTCTTAAATGAAGAAGCAGTAAATTTTATAAAACAAGATGGCCGACACAGTAAATTTTATAAAACAAGATGGCCGACACTGAAAACCAGAGCAGCAGTTGAGAAAGCAATGCCGTGGTTGGGGTAATATAATCAAAAGTCTCGACTTATGATTGGATATTTAAAGTATATCATACTTCGATATGACAAATAATTTGCATGTCTAACGTACGTCTTAAATGAAGAAGCAGTAAATTTTATAAAACAAGATGGCCGACACTGAAAACCAGAGCAGCAGTTGAGAAAGCAATGCCGTGGTCGGGGTAATATAATCAAAAGTCTCGACTTATGATTGGATATTTAAAGTATATCATACTTCGATATGACAAATAATTTGCATGTCTAACGTATATTACGTCTTAAATGAAGAAGCAGTAAATTTTATAAAACAAGATGGCCGACACTGAAAACCAGAGCAGCAGTTGAGAAAGCAATGCCGTGGTCGGGGTAATATAATCAAAAGTCTCGACTTATGATTGGATATTTAAAGTATATCATACTTCGATATGACAAATAATTTGCATGTCTAACGTACGTCTTAAATGAAGAAGCAGTAAATTTTATAAAACAAGATGGCCGACACTGAAAACCAGAGCAGCAGTTGAGAAAGCAATGCCGTTGTCGGGGTAATATAATCAAAAGTCTCGACTTATGATTGGATATTTAAAGTATATCATACTTCGATATGACAAATAATTTGCATGTCTAACGTATATTACGTCTTAAATGAAGAAGCAGTAAATTTTATAAAACAAGATGGCCGACACTGAAAACCAGAGCAGCAGTTGAGAAAGCAATGCCGTTGTCGGGGTAATATAATCAAAAGTCTCGACTTATGATTGGATATTTAAAGTATATCATACTTCGATATGACAAATAATTTGCATGTCTAACGTATATTACGTCTTAAATGAAGAAGCAGTAAATTTTATAAAACAAGATGGCCGACACTGAAAACCAGAGCAGCAGTTGAGAAAGCAATGCCGTGGTCGGGGTAATATAATCAAAAGACTTATGATTGGATATTTAAAATATATCATACTTCGATATGACAAATAATTTGCATGTCTAACGTATATTACGTCTTAAATGAAGAAGCAGTAAATTTTATAAAACAAGATGGCCGACACTGAAAACCAGAGCAGCAGTTGAGAAAGCAATGCCGTTGTCGGGGTAATATAATCAAAAGTCTCGACTTATGATTGGATATTTAAAGTATATCATACATCGATATGACAAATAATTTGCATGTCTCACGTATATTACGTCTTAAATGAAGAAGCAGTAAATTTTATAAAACAAGATGGCCGACACAGTAAATTATATAAAACAAGATGGCCGACACTGAAAACCAGAGCAGCAGTTGAGAAAGCAATGCCGTGGTTGGGGTAATATAATCAAAAGTCTCGACTTATGATTGGATATTTAAAGTATATCATACTTCGATATGACAAATAATTTGCATGTCTAACGTATATTACGTCTTAAATGAAGAAGCAGTAAATTTTATAAAACAAGATGGCCGACACTGAAAACCAGAGCAGCAGTTGAGAAAGCAATGCCGTGGTCGGGGTAATATAATCAAAAGACTTATGATTGGATATTTAAAATATATCATACTTCGATATGACAAATAATTTGCATGTCTAACGTATATTACGTCTTAAATGAAGAAGCAGTAAATTTTATAAAACAAGATGGCCGACACTGAAAACCAGAGCAGCAGTTGAGAAAGCAATGCCGTTGTCGGGGTAATATAATCAAAAGTCTCGACTTATGATTGGATATTTAAAGTATATCATACTTCGATATGACAAATAATTTGCATGTCTAACGTATATTACGTCTTAAATGAAGAAGCAGTAAATTTTATAAAACAAGATGGCCGACACTGAAAACCAGAGCAGCAGTTGAGAAAGCAATGCCGTGGTCGGGGTAATATAATCAAAAGTCTCGACTTATGATTGGATATTTAAAGTATATCATACTTCGATATGACAAATAATTTGCATGTCTAACGTATATTACGTCTTAAATGAAGAAGCAGTAAATTTTATAAAACAAGATGGCCGACACTGAAAACCAGAGCAGCAGTTGAGAAAGCAATGCCGTGGTCGGGGTAATATAATCAAAAGTCTCGACTTATGATTGGATATTTAAAGTATATCATACTTCGATATGACAAATAATTTGCATGTCTAACGTACGTCTTAAATGAAGAAGCAGTAAATTTTATAAAACAAGATGGCCGACACTGAAAACCAGAGCAGCAGTTGAGAAAGCAATGCCGTGGTCGGGGTAATATAATCAAAAGTCTCGACTTATGATTGGATATTTAAAGTATATCATACTT
The DNA here is from genome assembly GCF_009193385.2 of Nasonia vitripennis. Taxonomy (NCBI): domain Eukaryota; kingdom Metazoa; phylum Arthropoda; class Insecta; order Hymenoptera; family Pteromalidae; genus Nasonia; species Nasonia vitripennis. The sequence goes on from NW_022279671.1 coordinate 9,185, forward strand.
CGATATGACAAATAATTTGCATGTCTAACGTACGTCTTAAATGAAGAAGCAGTAAATTTTATAAAACAAGATGGCCGACACTGAAAACCAGAGCAGCAGTTGAGAAAGCAATGCCGTGGTCGGGGTAATATAATCAAAAGTCTCGACTTATGATTGGATATTTAAAGTATATCATACTTCGATATGACAAATAATTTGCATGTCTAACGTATATTACGTCTTAAATGAAGAAGCAGTAAATTTTATAAAACAAGATGGCCGACACTGAAAACCAGAGCAGCAGTTGAGAAAGCAATGCCGTTGTCGGGGTAATATAATCAAAAGTCTCGACTTATGATTGGATATTTAAAGTATATCATACTTCGATATGACAAATAATTTGCATGTCTAACGTATATTACGTCTTAAATGAAGAAGCAGTAAATTTTATAAAACAAGATGGCCGACACTGAAAACCAGAGCAGCAGTTGAGAAAGCAATGCCGTGGTCGGGGTAATATAATCAAAAGTCTCGACTTATGATTGGATATTTAAAGTATATCATACTTCGATATGACAAATAATTTGCATGTCTAACGTATATTACGTCTTAAATGAAGAAGCAGTAAATTTTATAAAACAAGATGGCCGACACTGAAAACCAGAGCAGCAGTTGAGAAAGCAATGCCGTTGTCGGGGTAATATAATCAAAAGTCTCGACTTATGATTGGATATTTAAAGTATATCATACTTCGATATGACAAATAATTTGCATGTCTAACGTATATTACGTCTTAAATGAAGAAGCAGTAAATTTTATAAAACAAGATGGCCGACACAGTAAATTTTATAAACAAGATGGCCGACACTGAAAACCAGAGCAGCAGTTGAGAAAGCAATGCCGTGGTTGGGGTAATATAATCAAAAGTCTCGACTTATGATTGGATATTTAAAGTATATCATACTTCGATATGACAAATAATTTGCATGTCTCACGTATATTACGTCTTAAATGAAGAAGCAGTAAATTTTATAAAACAAGATGGCCGACACAGTAAATTTTATAAAACAAGATGGCCGACACTGAAAACCAGAGCAGCAGTTGAGAAAGCAATGCCGTGGTTGGGGTAATATAATCAAAAGTCTCGACTTATGATTGGATATTTAAAGTATATCATACTTCGATATGACAAATAATTTGCATGTCTAACGTATATTACGTCTTAAATGAAGAAGCAGTAAATTTTATAAAACAAGATGGCCGACACTGAAAACCAGAGCAGCAGTTGAGAAAGCAATGCCGTTGTCGGGGTAATATAATCAAAAGTCTCGACTTATGATTGGATATTTAAAGTATATCATACTTCGATATGACAAATAATTTGCATGTCTAACGTATATTACGTCTTAAATGAAGAAGCAGTAAATTTTATAAAACAAGATGGCCGACACAGTAAATTTTATAAACAAGATGGCCGACACTGAAAACCAGAGCAGCAGTTGAGAAAGCAATGCCGTGGTTGGGGTAATATAATCAAAAGTCTCGACTTATGATTGGATATTTAAAGTATATCATACTTCGATATGACAAATAATTTGCATGTCTAACGTACGTCTTAAATGAAGAAGCAGTAAATTTTATAAAACAAGATGGCCGACACTGAAAACCAGAGCAGCAGTTGAGAAAGCAATGCCGTGGTCGGGGTAATATAATCAAAAGTCTCGACTTATGATTGGATATTTAAAGTATATCATACTTCGATATGACAAATAATTTGCATGTCTAACGTATATTACGTCTTAAATGAAGAAGCAGTAAATTTTATAAAACAAGATGGCCGACACTGAAAACCAGAGCAGCAGTTGAGAAAGCAATGCCGTTGTCGGGGTAATATAATCAAAAGTCTCGACTTATGATTGGATATTTAAAGTATATCATACATCGATATGACAAATAATTTGCATGTCTAACGTATATTACGTCTTAAATGAAGAAGCAGTAAATTTTATAAAACAAGATGGCCGACACTGAAAACCAGAGCAGCAGTTGAGAAAGCAATGCCGTGGTCGGGGTAATATAATCAAAAGACTTATGATTGGATATTTAAAGTATATCATACTTCGATATGACAAATAATTTGCATGTCTAACGTACGTCTTAAATGAAGAAGCAGTAAATTTTATAAAACAAGATGGCCGACACTGAAAACCAGAGCAGCAGTTGAGAAAGCAATGCCGTGGTCGGGGTAATATAATCAAAAGTCTCGACTTATGATTGGATATTTAAAGTATATCATACTTCGATATGACAAATAATTTGCATGTCTAACGTATATTACGTCTTAAATGAAGAAGCAGTAAATTTTATAAAACAAGATGGCCGACACTGAAAACCAGAGCAGCAGTTGAGAAAGCAATGCCGTTGTCGGGGTAATATAATCAAAAGTCTCGACTTATGATTGGATATTTAAAGTATATCATACATCGATATGACAAATAATTTGCATGTCTAACGTATATTACGTCTTAAATGAAGAAGCAGTAAATTTTATAAAACAAGATGGCGACACAGTAAATTTTATAAAACAAGATGGCCGACACTGAAAACCAGAGCAGCAGTTGAGAAAGCAATGCCGTGGTTGGGGTAATATAATCAAAAGTCTCGACTTATGATTGGATATTTAAAGTATATCATACTTCGATATGACAAATAATTTGCATGTCTAACGTACGTCTTAAATGAAGAAGCAGTAAATTTTATAAAACAAGATGGCCGACACTGAAAACCAGAGCAGCAGTTGAGAAAGCAATGCCGTGGTCGGGGTAATATAATCAAAAGTCTCGACTTATGATTGGATATTTAAAGTATATCATACATCGATATGACAAATAATTTGCATGTCTCACGTATATTACGTCTTAAATGAAGAAGCAGTAAATTTTATAAAACAAGATGGCCGACACAGTAAATTTTATAAAACAAGATGGCCGACACTGAAAACCAGAGCAGCAGTTGAGAAAGCAATGCCGTGGTTGGGGTAATATAATCAAAAGTCTCGACTTATGATTGGATATTTAAAGTATATCATACTTCGATATGACAAATAATTTGCATGTCTAACGTACGTCTTAAATGAAGAAGCAGTAAATTTTATAAAACAAGATGGCCGACACTGAAAACCAGAGCAGCAGTTGAGAAAGCAATGCCGTGGTCGGGGTAATATAATCAAAAGTCTCGACTTATGATTGGATATTTAAAGTATATCATACTTCGATATGACAAATAATTTGCATGTCTCACGTATATTACGTCTTAAATGAAGAAGCAGTAAATTTTATAAAACAAGATGGCCGACACAGTAAATTTTATAAAACAAGATGGCCGACACTGAAAACCAGAGCAGCAGTTGAGAAAGCAATGCCGTGGTTGGGGTAATATAATCAAAAGTCTCGACTTATGATTGGATATTTAAAGTATATCATACTTCGATATGACAAATAATTTGCATGTCTAACGTACGTCTTAAATGAAGAAGCAGTAAATTTTATAAAACAAGATGGCCGACACTGAAAACCAGAGCAGCAGTTGAGAAAGCAATGCCGTGGTCGGGGTAATATAATCAAAAGTCTCGACTTATGATTGGATATTTAAAGTATATCATACTTCGATATGACAAATAATTTGCATGTCTAACGTACGTCTTAAATGAAGAAGCAGTAAATTTTATAAAACAAGATGGCCGACACTGAAAACCAGAGCAGCAGTTGAGAAAGCAATGCCGTGGTCGGGGTAATATAATCAAAAGTCTCGACTTATGATTGGATATTTAAAGTATATCATACTTCGATATGACAAATAATTTGCATGTCTAACGTACGTCTTAAATGAAGAAGCAGTAAATTTTATAAAACAAGATGGCCGACACTGAAAACCAGAGCAGCAGTTGAGAAAGCAATGCCGTTGTCGGGGTAATATAATCAAAAGTCTCGACTTATGATTGGATATTTAAAGTATATCATACTTCGATATGACAAATAATTTGCATGTCTAACGTATATTACGTCTTAAATGAAGAAGCAGTAAATTTTATAAAACAAGATGGCCGACACTGAAAACCAGAGCAGCAGTTGAGAAAGCAATGCCGTTGTCGGGGTAATATAATCAAAAGTCTCGACTTATGATTGGATATTTAAAGTATATCATACTTCGATATGACAAATAATTTGCATGTCTAACGTATATTACGTCTTAAATGAAGAAGCAGTAAATTTTATAAAACAAGATGGCCGACACTGAAAACCAGAGCAGCAGTTGAGAAAGCAATGCCGTGGTCGGGGTAATATAATCAAAAGACTTATGATTGGATATTTAAAGTATATCATACTTCGATATGACAAATAATTTGCATGTCTAACGTACGTCTTAAATGAAGAAGCAGTAAATTTTATAAAACAAGATGGCCGACACTGAAAACCAGAGCAGCAGTTGAGAAAGCAATGCCGTGGTTGGGGTAATATAATCAAAAGTCTCGACTTATGATTGGATATTTAAAGTATATCATACTTCGATATGACAAATAATTTGCATGTCTAACGTACGTCTTAAATGAAGAAGCAGTAAATTTTATAAAACAAGATGGCCGACACTGAAAACCAGAGCAGCAGTTGAGAAAGCAATGCCGTGGTCGGGGTAATATAATCAAAAGTCTCGACTTATGATTGGATATTTAAAGTATATCATACTTCGATATGACAAATAATTTGCATGTCTAACGTATATTACGTCTTAAATGAAGAAGCAGTAAATTTTATAAAACAAGATGGCCGACACTGAAAACCAGAGCAGCAGTTGAGAAAGCAATGCCGTTGTCGGGGTAATATAATCAAAAGTCTCGACTTATGATTGGATATTTAAAGTATATCATACTTCGATATGACAAATAATTTGCATGTCTAACGTATATTACGTCTTAAATGAAGAAGCAGTAAATTTTATAAAACAAGATGGCCGACACTGAAAACCAGAGCAGCAGTTGAGAAAGCAATGCCGTGGTCGGGGTAATATAATCAAAAGTCTCGACTTATGATTGGATATTTAAAGTATATCATACTTCGATATGACAAATAATTTGCATGTCTAACGTATATTACGTCTTAAATGAAGAAGCAGTAAATTTTATAAAACAAGATGGCCGACACTGAAAACCAGAGCAGCAGTTGAGAAAGCAATGCCGTTGTCGGGGTAATATAATCAAAAGTCTCGAATTATGATTGGATATTTAAAGTATATCATACATCGATATGACAAATAATTTGCATGTCTAACGTATATTACGTCTTAAATGAAGAAGCAGTAAATTTTATAAAACAAGATGGCCGACACAGTAAATTTTATAAAACAAGATGGCCGACACTGAAAACCAGAGCAGCAGTTGAGAAAGCAATGCCGTGGTTGGGGTAATATAATCAAAAGTCTCGACTTATGATTGGATATTTAAAGTATATCATACATCGATATGACAAATAATTTGCATGTCTAACGTATATTACGTCTTAAATGAAGAAGCAGTAAATTTTATAAAACAAGATGGCCGACACAGTAAATTTTATAAAACAAGATGGCCGACACTGAAAACCAGAGCAGCAGTTGAGAAAGCAATGCCGTGGTTGGGGTAATATAATCAAAAGTCTCGACTTATGATTGGATATTTAAAGTATATCATACTTCGATATGACAAATAATTTGCATGTCTAACGTATATTACGTCTTAAATGAAGAAGCAGTAAATTTTATAAAACAAGATGGCCGACACTGAAAACCAGAGCAGCAGTTGAGAAAGCAATGCCGTTGTCGGGGTAATATAATCAAAAGTCTCGACTTATGATTGGATATTTAAAGTATATCATACATCGATATGACAAATAATTTGCATGTCTCACGTATATTACGTCTTAAATGAAGAAGCAGTAAATTTTATAAAACAAGATGGCCGACACAGTAAATTTTATAAAACAAGATGGCCGACACTGAAAACCAGAGCAGCAGTTGAGAAAGCAATGCCGTGGTTGGGGTAATATAATCAAAAGTCTCGACTTATGATTGGATATTTAAAGTATATCATACTTCGATATGACAAATAATTTGCATGTCTAACGTACGTCTTAAATGAAGAAGCAGTAAATTTTATAAAACAAGATGGCCGACACTGAAAACCAGAGCAGCAGTTGAGAAAGCAATGCCGTGGTCGGGGTAATATAATCAAAAGTCTCGACTTATGATTGGATATTTAAAGTATATCATACTTCGATATGACAAATAATTTGCATGTCTAACGTATATTACGTCTTAAATGAAGAAGCAGTAAATTTTATAAAACAAGATGGCCGACACTGAAAACCAGAGCAGCAGTTGAGAAAGCAATGCCGTGTCGGGGTAATATAATCAAAAGTCTCGACTTATGATTGGATATTTAAAGTATATCATACTTCGATATGACAAATAATTTGCATGTCTAACGTATATTACGTCTTAAATGAAGAAGCAGTAAATTTTATAAAACAAGATGGCCGACACTGAAAACCAGAGCAGCAGTTGAGAAAGCAATGCCGTGGTCGGGGTAATATAATCAAAAGTCTCGACTTATGATTGGATATTTAAAGTATATCATACTTCGATATGACAAATAATTTGCATGTCTAACGTACGTCTTAAATGAAGAAGCAGTAAATTTTATAAAACAAGATGGCCGACACTGAAAACCAGAGCAGCAGTTGAGAAAGCAATGCCGTGGTCGGGGTAATATAATCAAAAGTCTCGACTTATGATTGGATATTTAAAGTATATCATACTTCGATATGACAAATAATTTGCATGTCTAACGTATATTACGTCTTAAATGAAGAAGCAGTAAATTTTATAAAACAAGATGGCCGACACTGAAAACCAGAGCAGCAGTTGAGAAAGCAATGCCGTTGTCGGGGTAATATAATCAAAAGTCTCGACTTATGATTGGATATTTAAAGTATATCATACATCGATATGACAAATAATTTGCATGTCTAACGTATATTACGTCTTAAATGAAGAAGCAGTAAATTTTATAAAACAAGATGGCCGACACAGTAAATTTTATAAAACAAGATGGCCGACACTGAAAACCAGAGCAGCAGTTGAGAAAGCAATGCCGTGGTGGGGTAATATAATCAAAAGTCTCGACTTATGATTGGATATTTAAAGTATATCATACTTCGATATGACAAATAATTTGCATGTCTAACGTACGTCTTAAATGAAGAAGCAGTAAATTTTATAAAACAAGATGGCCGACACTGAAAACCAGAGCAGCAGTTGAGAAAGCAATGCCGTGGTCGGGGTAATATAATCAAAAGTCTCGACTTATGATTGGATATTTAAAGTATATCATACATCGATATGACAAATAATTTGCATGTCTCACGTATATTACGTCTTAAATGAAGAAGCAGTAAATTTTATAAAACAAGATGGCCGACACAGTAAATTTTATAAAACAAGATGGCCGACACTGAAAACCAGAGCAGCAGTTGAGAAAGCAATGCCGTGGTTGGGGTAATATAATCAAAAGTCTCGACTTATGATTGGATATTTAAAGTATATCATACTTCGATATGACAAATAATTTGCATGTCTAACGTACGTCTTAAATGAAGAAGCAGTAAATTTTATAAAACAAGATGGCCGACACTGAAAACCAGAGCAGCAGTTGAGAAAGCAATGCCGTGGTCGGGGTAATATAATCAAAAGTCTCGACTTATGATTGGATATTTAAAGTATATCATACATCGATATGACAAATAATTTGCATGTCTCACGTATATTACGTCTTAAATGAAGAAGCAGTAAATTTTATAAAACAAGATGGCCGACACAGTAAATTTTATAAAACAAGATGGCCGACACTGAAAACCAGAGCAGCAGTTGAGAAAGCAATGCCGTGGTCGGGGTAATATAATCAAAAGTCTCGACTTATGATTGGATATTTAAAGTATATCATACTTCGATATGACAAATAATTTGCATGTCTAACGTACGTCTTAAATGAAGAAGCAGTAAATTTTATAAAACAAGATGGCCGACACTGAAAACCAGAGCAGCAGTTGAGAAAGCAATGCCGTGGTCGGGGTAATATAATCAAAAGTCTCGACTTATGATTGGATATTTAAAGTATATCATACTTCGATATGACAAATAATTTGCATGTCTAACGTACGTCTTAAATGAAGAAGCAGTAAATTTTATAAAACAAGATGGCCGACACTGAAAACCAGAGCAGCAGTTGAGAAAGCAATGCCGTGGTCGGGGTAATATAATCAAAAGTCTCGACTTATGATTGGATATTTAAAGTATATCATACTTCGATATGACAAATAATTTGCATGTCTAACGTACGTCTTAAATGAAGAAGCAGTAAATTTTATAAAACAAGATGGCCGACACTGAAAACCAGAGCAGCAGTTGAGAAAGCAATGCCGTTGTCGGGGTAATATAATCAAAAGTCTCGACTTATGATTGGATATTTAAAGTATATCATACTTCGATATGACAAATAATTTGCATGTCTAACGTATATTACGTCTTAAATGAAGAAGCAGTAAATTTTATAAAACAAGATGGCCGACACTGAAAACCAGAGCAGCAGTTGAGAAAGCAATGCCGTTGTCGGGGTAATATAATCAAAAGTCTCGACTTATGATTGGATATTTAAAGTATATCATACATCGATATGACAAATAATTTGCATGTCTAACGTATATTACGTCTTAAATGAAGAAGCAGTAAATTTTATAAAACAAGATGGCCGACACTGAAAACCAGAGCAGCAGTTGAGAAAGCAATGCCGTGGTCGGGGTAATATAATCAAAAGTCTCGACTTATGATTGGATATTTAAAGTATATCATACTTCGATATGACAAATAATTTGCATGTCTAACGTACGTCTTAAATGAAGAAGCAGTAAATTTTATAAAACAAGATGGCCGACACTGAAAACCAGAGCAGCAGTTGAGAAAGCAATGCCGTGGTCGGGGTAATATAATCAAAAGTCTCGACTTATGATTGGATATTTAAAGTATATCATACTTCGATATGACAAATAATTTGCATGTCTAACGTATATTACGTCTTAAATGAAGAAGCAGTAAATTTTATAAAACAAGATGGCCGACACTGAAAACCAGAGCAGCAGTTGAGAAAGCAATGCCGTGTTGGGGTAATATAATCAAAAGTCTCGACTTATGATTGGATATTTAAAGTATATCATACTTCGATATGACAAATAATTTGCATGTCTAACGTATATTACGTCTTAAATGAAGAAGCAGTAAATTTTATAAAACAAGATGGCCGACACTGAAAACCAGAGCAGCAGTTGAGAAAGCAATGCCGTGGTCGGGGTAATATAATCAAAAGTCTCGACTTATGATTGGATATTTAAAGTATATCATACTTCGATATGACAAATAATTTGCATGTCTAACGTATATTACGTCTTAAATGAAGAAGCAGTAAATTTTATAAAACAAGATGGCCGACACTGAAAACCAGAGCAGCAGTTGAGAAAGCAATGCCGTGGTCGGGGTAATATAATCAAAAGTCTCGACTTATGATTGGATATTTAAAGTATATCATACTTCGATATGACAAATAATTTGCATGTCTAACGTATATTACGTCTTAAATGAAGAAGCAGTAAATTTTATAAAACAAGATGGCCGACACTGAAAACCAGAGCAGCAGTTGAGAAAGCAATGCCGTTGTCGGGGTAATATAATCAAAAGTCTCGACTTATGATTGGATATTTAAAGTATATCATACTTCGATATGACAAATAATTTGCATGTCTAACGTATATTACGTCTTAAATGAAGAAGCAGTAAATTTTATAAAACAAGATGGCCGACACAGTAAATTTTATAAAACAAGATGGCCGACACTGAAAACCAGAGCAGCAGTTGAGAAAGCAATGCCGTGGTTGGGGTAATATAATCAAAAGTCTCGACTTATGATTGGATATTTAAAGTATATCATACTTCGATATGACAAATAATTTGCATGTCTAACGTACGTCTTAAATGAAGAAGCAGTAAATTTTATAAAACAAGATGGCCGACACTGAAAACCAGAGCAGCAGTTGAGAAAGCAATGCCGTGGTCGGGGTAATATAATCAAAAGTCTCGACTTATGATTGGATATTTAAAGTATATCATACTTCGATATGACAAATAATTTGCATGTCTAACGTATATTACGTCTTAAATGAAGAAGCAGTAAATTTTATAAAACAAGATGGCCGACACTGAAAACCAGAGCAGCAGTTGAGAAAGCAATGCCGTTGTCGGGGTAATATAATCAAAAGTCTCGACTTATGATTGGATATTTAAAGTATATCATACTTCGATATGACAAATAATTTGCATGTCTAACGTATATTACGTCTTAAATGAAGAAGCAGTAAATTTTATAAAACAAGATGGCCGACACTGAAAACCAGAGCAGCAGTTGAGAAAGCAATGCCGTGGTCGGGGTAATATAATCAAAAGTCTCGACTTATGATTGGATATTTAAAGTATATCATACTTCGATATGACAAATAATTTGCATGTCTAACGTATATTACGTCTTAAATGAAGAAGCAGTAAATTTTATAAAACAAGATGGCCGACACAGTAAATTTTATAAAACAAGATGGCCGACACTGAAAACCAGAGCAGCAGTTGAGAAAGCAATGCCGTGGTCGGGGTAATATAATCAAAAGTCTCGACTTATGATTGGATATTTAAAGTATATCATACTTCGATATGACAAATAATTTGCATGTCTAACGTACGTCTTAAATGAAGAAGCAGTAAATTTTATAAAACAAGATGGCCGACACTGAAAACCAGAGCAGCAGTTGAGAAAGCAATGCCGTGGTCGGGGTAATATAATCAAAAGTCTCGACTTATGATTGGATATTTAAAGTATATCATACTTCGATATGACAAATAATTTGCATGTCTAACGTATATTACGTCTTAAATGAAGAAGCAGTAAATTTTATAAAACAAGATGGCCGACACTGAAAACCAGAGCAGCAGTTGAGAAAGCAATGCCGTGGTCGGGGTAATATAATCAAAAGTCTCGACTTATGATTGGATATTTAAAGTATATCATACTTCGATATGACAAATAATTTGCATGTCTAACGTACGTCTTAAATGAAGAAGCAGTAAATTTTATAAAACAAGATGGCCGACACTGAAAACCAGAGCAGCAGTTGAGAAAGCAATGCCGTGGTCGGGGTAATATAATCAAAAGTCTCGACTTATGATTGGATATTTAAAGTATATCATACTTCGATATGACAAATAATTTGCATGTCTAACGTATATTACGTCTTAAATGAAGAAGCAGTAAATTTTATAAAACAAGATGGCCGACACTGAAAACCAGAGCAGCAGTTGAGAAAGCAATGCCGTGGTCGGGGTAATATAATCAAAAGTCTCGACTTATGATTGGATATTTAAAGTATATCATACTTCGATATGACAAATAATTTGCATGTCTAACGTATATTACGTCTTAAATGAAGAAGCAGTAAATTTTATAAAACAAGATGGCCGACACTGAAAACCAGAGCAGCAGTTGAGAAAGCAATGCCGTGTCGGGGTAATATAATCAAAAGTCTCGACTTATGATTGGATATTTAAAGTATATCATACTTCGATATGACAAATAATTTGCATGTCTAACGTACGTCTTAAATGAAGAAGCAGTAAATTTTATAAAACAAGATGGCCGACACTGAAAACCAGAGCAGCAGTTGAGAAAGCAATGCCGTGGTCGGGGTAATATAATCAAAAGTCTCGACTTATGATTGGATATTTAAAGTATATCATACTTCGATATGACAAATAATTTGCATGTCTAACGTACGTCTTAAATGAAGAAGCAGTAAATTTTATAAAACAAGATGGCCGACACTGAAAACCAGAGCAGCAGTTGAGAAAGCAATGCCGTTGTCGGGGTAATATAATCAAAAGTCTCGACTTATGATTGGATATTTAAAGTATATCATACTTCGATATGACAAATAATTTGCATGTCTAACGTATATTACGTCTTAAATGAAGAAGCAGTAAATTTTATAAAACAAGATGGCCGACACTGAAAACCAGAGCAGCAGTTGAGAAAGCAATGCCGTGGTCGGGGTAATATAATCAAAAGTCTCGACTTATGATTGGATATTTAAAGTATATCATACTTCGATATGACAAATAATTTGCATGTCTAACGTATATTACGTCTTAAATGAAGAAGCAGTAAATTTTATAAAACAAGATGGCCGACACTGAAAACCAGAGCAGCAGTTGAGAAAGCAATGCCGTTGTCGGGGTAATATAATCAAAAGTCTCGACTTATGATTGGATATTTAAAGTATATCATACTTCGATATGACAAATAATTTGCATGTCTAACGTATATTACGTCTTAAATGAAGAAGCAGTAAATTTTATAAAACAAGATGGCCGACACAGTAAATTTTATAAAACAAGATGGCCGACACTGAAAACCAGAGCAGCAGTTGAGAAAGCAATGCCGTGGTCGGGGTAATATAATCAAAAGTCTCGACTTATGATTGGATATTTAAAGTATATCATACTTCGATATGACAAATAATTTGCATGTCTAACGTACGTCTTAAATGAAGAAGCAGTAAATTTTATAAAACAAGATGGCCGACACTGAAAACCAGAGCAGCAGTTGAGAAAGCAATGCCGTGGTCGGGGTAATATAATCAAAAGTCTCGACTTATGATTGGATATTTAAAGTATATCATACTTCGATATGACAAATAATTTGCATGTCTAACGTATATTACGTCTTAAATGAAGAAGCAGTAAATTTTATAAAACAAGATGGCCGACACTGAAAACCAGAGCAGCAGTTGAGAAAGCAATGCCGTGGTCGGGGTAATATAATCAAAAGTCTCGACTTATGATTGGATATTTAAAGTATATCATACTTCGATATGACAAATAATTTGCATGTCTAACGTACGTCTTAAATGAAGAAGCAGTAAATTTTATAAAACAAGATGGCCGACACTGAAAACCAGAGCAGCAGTTGAGAAAGCAATGCCGTGGTCGGGGTAATATAATCAAAAGTCTCGACTTATGATTGGATATTTAAAGTATATCATACTTCGATATGACAAATAATTTGCATGTCTAACGTACGTCTTAAATGAAGAAGCAGTAAATTTTATAAAACAAGATGGCCGACACTGAAAACCAGAGCAGCAGTTGAGAAAGCAATGCCGTTGTCGGGGTAATATAATCAAAAGTCTCGACTTATGATTGGATATTTAAAGTATATCATACTTCGATATGACAAATAATTTGCATGTCTAACGTACGTCTTAAATGAAGAAGCAGTAAATTTTATAAAACAAGATGGCCGACACTGAAAACCAGAGCAGCAGTTGAGAAAGCAATGCCGTTGTCGGGGTAATATAATCAAAAGTCTCGACTTATGATTGGATATTTAAAGTATATCATACTTCGATATGACAAATAATTTGCATGTCTAACGTATATTACGTCTTAAATGAAGAAGCAGTAAATTTTATAAACAAGATGGCCGACAGAAATTTTATAAACAAGATGGCCGACACTGAAAACCAGAGCAGCAGTTGAGAAAGCAATGCCGTGTCGGGGTAATATAATCAAAAGTCTCGACTTATGATTGGATATTTAAAGTATATCATACTTCGATATGACAAATAATTTGCATGTCTAACGTACGTCTTAAATGAAGAAGCAGTAAATTTTATAAAACAAGATGGCCGACACTGAAAACCAGAGCAGCAGTTGAGAAAGCAATGCCGTGGTCGGGGTAATATAATCAAAAGTCTCGACTTATGATTGGATATTTAAAGTATATCATACATCGATATGACAAATAATTTGCATGTCTCACGTATATTACGTCTTAAATGAAGAAGCAGTAAATTTTATAAAACAAGATGGCGACACAGTAAATTTTATAAAACAGATGGCCGACACTGAAAACCAGAGCAGCAGTTGAGAAAGCAATGCCGTGGTTGGGGTAATATAATCAAAAGTCTCGACTTATGATTGGATATTTAAAGTATATCATACTTCGATATGACAAATAATTTGCATGTCTAACGTACGTCTTAAATGAAGAAGCAGTAAATTTTATAAAACAAGATGGCCGACACTGAAAACCAGAGCAGCAGTTGAGAAAGCAATGCCGTTGTCGGGGTAATATAATCAAAAGTCTCGACTTATGATTGGATATTTAAAGTATATCATACATCGATATGACAAATAATTTGCATGTCTAACGTATATTACGTCTTAAATGAAGAAGCAGTAAATTTTATAAAACAAGATGGCCGACACAGTAAATTTTATAAAACAAGATGGCCGAAACTGAAAACCAGAGCAGCAGTTGAGAAAGCAATGCCGTGGTCGGGGTAATATAATCAAAAGTCTCGACTTATGATTGGATATTTAAAGTATATCATACTTCGATATGACAAATAATTTGCATGTCTAACGTACGTCTTAAATGAAGAAGCAGTAAATTTTATAAAACAAGATGGCCGACACTGAAAACCAGAGCAGCAGTTGAGAAAGCAATGCCGTGGTCGGGGTAATATAATCAAAAGTCTCGACTTATGATTGGATATTTAAAGTATATCATACTTCGATATGACAAATAATTTGCATGTCTAACGTACGTCTTAAATGAAGAAGCAGTAAATTTTATAAAACAAGATGGCCGACACTGAAAACCAGAGCAGCAGTTGAGAAAGCAATGCCGTGGTCGGGGTAATATAATCAAAAGTCTCGACTTATGATTGGATATTTAAAGTATATCATACTTCGATATGACAAATAATTTGCATGTCTAACGTACGTCTTAAATGAAGAAGCAGTAAATTTTATAAAACAAGATGGCCGACACTGAAAACCAGAGCAGCAGTTGAGAAAGCAATGCCGTTGTCGGGGTAATATAATCAAAAGTCTCGACTTATGATTGGATATTTAAAGTATATCATACTTCGATATGACAAATAATTTGCATGTCTAACGTATATTACGTCTTAAATGAAGAAGCAGTAAATTTTATAAAACAAGATGGCCGACACTGAAAACCAGAGCAGCAGTTGAGAAAGCAATGCCGTTGTCGGGGTAATATAATCAAAAGTCTCGACTTATGATTGGATATTTAAAGTATATCATACTTCGATATGACAAATAATTTGCATGTCTAACGTATATTACGTCTTAAATGAAGAAGCAGTAAATTTTATAAAACAAGATGGCCGACACTGAAAACCAGAGCAGCAGTTGAGAAAGCAATGCCGTGGTCGGGGTAATATAATCAAAAGTCTCGACTTATGATTGGATATTTAAAGTATATCATACTTCGATATGACAAATAATTTGCATGTCTAACGTACGTCTTAAATGAAGAAGCAGTAAATTTTATAAAACAAGATGGCCGACACTGAAAACCAGAGCAGCAGTTGAGAAAGCAATGCCGGTTGGGGTAATATAATCAAAAGTCTCGACTTATGATTGGATATTTAAAGTATATCATACTTCGATATGACAAATAATTTGCATGTCTAACGTACGTCTTCTTAAATGAAGAAGCAGTAAATTTTATAAAACAAGATGGCCGACACTGAAAACCAGAGCAGCAGTTGAGAAAGCAATGCCGTGGTCGGGGTAATATAATCAAAAGTCTCGACTTATGATTGGATATTTAAAGTATATCATACTTCGATATGACAAATAATTTGCATGTCTAACGTATATTACGTCTTAAATGAAGAAGCAGTAAATTTTATAAAACAAGATGGCCGACACTGAAAACCAGAGCAGCAGTTGAGAAAGCAATGCCGTGTCGGGGTAATATAATCAAAAGTCTCGACTTATGATTGGATATTTAAAGTATATCATACATCGATATGACAAATAATTTGCATGTCTAACGTATATTACGTCTTAAATGAAGAAGCAGTAAATTTTATAAAACAAGATGGCCGACACTGAAAACCAGAGCAGCAGTTGAGAAAGCAATGCCGTTGTCGGGGTAATATAATCAAAAGTCTCGACTTATGATTGGATATTTAAAGTATATCATACATCGATATGACAAATAATTTGCATGTCTCACGTATATTACGTCTTAAATGAAGAAGCAGTAAATTTTATAAAACAAGATGGACGACACAGTAAATTTTATAAACAAGATGGCCGACACTGAAAACCAGAGCAGCAGTTGAGAAAGCAATGCCGTTGTCGGGGTAATATAATCAAAAGTCTCGACTTATGATTGGATATTTAAAGTATATCATACTTCGATATGACAAATAATTTGCATGTCTAACGTATATTACGTCTTAAATGAAGAAGCAGTAAATTTTATAAAACAAGATGGCCGACACTGAAAACCAGAGCAGCAGTTGAGAAAGCAATGCCGTGGTCGGGGTAATATAATCAAAAGTCTCGACTTATGATTGGATATTTAAAGTATATCATACTTCGATATGACAAATAATTTGCATGTCTAACGTATATTACGTCTTAAATGAAGAAGCAGTAAATTTTATAAAACAAGATGGCCGACACTGAAAACCAGAGCAGCAGTTGAGAAAGCAATGCCGTTGTCGGGGTAATATAATCAAAAGTCTCGACTTATGATTGGATATTTAAAGTATATCATACTTCGATATGACAAATAATTTGCATGTCTAACGTATATTACGTCTTAAATGAAGAAGCAGTAAATTTTTATAAACAAGATGGCCGACACTGAAAACCAGAGCAGCAGTTGAGAAAGCAATGCCGTTGTCGGGGTAATATAATCAAAAGTCTCGACTTATGATTGGATATTTAAAGTATATCATACTTCGATATGACAAATAATTTGCATGTCTAACGTACGTCTTAAATGAAGAAGCAGTAAATTTTATAAAACAAGATGGCCGACACTGAAAACCAGAGCAGCAGTTGAGAAAGCAATGCCGTTGTCGGGGTAATATAATCAAAAGTCTCGACTTATGATTGGATATTTAAAGTATATCATACTTCGATATGACAAATAATTTGCATGTCTAACGTATATTACGTCTTAAATGAAGAAGCAGTAAATTTTATAAAACAAGATGGCCGACACTGAAAACCAGAGCAGCAGTTGAGAAAGCAATGCCGTTGTCGGGGTAATATAATCAAAAGTCTCGACTTATGATTGGATATTTAAAGTATATCATACTTCGATATGACAAATAATTTGCATGTCTAACGTATATTACGTCTTAAATGAAGAAGCAGTAAATTTTATAAAACAAGATGGCCGACACTGAAAACCAGAGCAGCAGTTGAGAAAGCAATGCCGTTGTCGGGGTAATATAATCAAAAGTCTCGACTTATGATTGGATATTTAAAGTATATCATACATCGATATGACAAATAATTTGCATGTCTCACGTATATTACGTCTTAAATGAAGAAGCAGTAAATTTTATAAAACAAGATGGCCGACACAGTAAATTTATAAAACAAGATGCCGACACTGAAAACAGAGCAGCAGTTGAGAAAGCAATGCCGTGTTCGGGGTAATATAATCAAAAGTCTCGACTTATGATTGGATATTTAAAGTATATCATACTTCGATATGACAAATAATTTGCATGTCTAACGTATATTACGTCTTAAATGAAGAAGCAGTAAATTTTATAAAACAAGATGGCCGACACTGAAAACCAGAGCAGCAGTTGAGAAAGCAATGCCGTTGTCGGGGTAATATAATCAAAAGTCTCGACTTATGATTGGATATTTAAAGTATATCATACTTCGATATGACAAATAATTTGCATGTCTAACGTATATTACGTCTTAAATGAAGAAGCAGTAAATTTTATAAAACAAGATGGCCGACACTGAAAACCAGAGCAGCAGTTGAGAAAGCAATGCCGTTGTCGGGGTAATATAATCAAAAGTCTCGACTTATGATTGGATATTTAAAGTATATCATACTTCGATATGACAAATAATTTGCATGTCTAACGTATATTACGTCTTAAATGAAGAAGCAGTAAATTTTATAAAACAAGATGGCCGACACTGAAAACCAGAGCAGCAGTTGAGAAAGCAATGCCGTGGTCGGGGTAATATAATCAAAAGTCTCGACTTATGATTGGATATTTAAAGTATATCATACTTCGATATGACAAATAATTTGCATGTCTAACGTATATTACGTCTTAAATGAAGAAGCAGTAAATTTTATAAAACAAGATGGCCGACACTGAAAACCAGAGCAGCAGTTGAGAAAGCAATGCCGTTGTCGGGGTAATATAATCAAAAGTCTCGACTTATGATTGGATATTTAAAGTATATCATACTTCGATATGACAAATAATTTGCATGTCTAACGTATATTACGTCTTAAATGAAGAAGCAGTAAATTTTATAAAACAAGATGGCCGACGCTGAAAACACGAGCAGCAGTTGAGAAAGCAATGCCGTGGTCGGGGTAATATAATCAAAAGTCTCGACTTATGATTGGATATTTAAAGTATATCATACTTCGATATGACAAATAATTTGCATGTCTAACGTATACGTCTTAAATGAAGAAGCAGTAAATTTTATAAAACAAGATGGCCGACACTGAAAACCAGAGCAGCAGTTGAGAAAGCAATGCCGTGGTCGGGGTAATATAATCAAAAGTCTCGACTTATGATTGGATATTTAAAGTATATCATACTTCGATATGACAAATAATTTGCATGTCTAACGTACGTCTTAAATGAAGAAGCAGTAAATTTTATAAAACAAGATGGCCGACACTGAAAACCAGAGCAGCAGTTGAGAAAGCAATGCCGTGGTCGGGGTAATATAATCAAAAGTCTCGACTTATGATTGGATATTTAAAGTATATCATACTTCGATATGACAAATAATTTGCATGTCTAACGTATATTACGTCTTAAATGAAGAAGCAGTAAATTTTATAAAACAAGATGGCCGACACTGAAAACAGAGCAGCAGTTGAGAAAGCAATGCCGTTGTCGGGGTAATATAATCAAAAGTCTCGACTTATGATTGGATATTTAAAGTATATCATACTTCGATATGACAAATAATTTGCATGTCTAACGTATATTACGTCTTAAATGAAGAAGCAGTAAATTTTATAAAACAAGATGGCCGACACTGAAAACCAGAGCAGCAGTTGAGAAAGCAATGCCGTTGTCGGGGTAATATAATCAAAAGTCTCGACTTATGATTGGATATTTAAAGTATATCATACTTCGATATGACAAATAATTTGCATGTCTAACGTATATTACGTCTTAAATGAAGAAGCAGTAAATTTTATAAAACAAGATGGCCGACACTGAAAACCAGAGCAGCAGTTGAGAAAGCAATGCCGTTGTCGGGGTAATATAATCAAAAGTCTCGACTTATGATTGGATATTTAAAGTATATCATACATCGATATGACAAATAATTTGCATGTCTCACGTATATTACGTCTTAAATGAAGAAGCAGTAAATTTTATAAAACAAGATGGCCGACACAGTAATTTTATAAAACAAGATGGCCGACACTGAAAACCAGAGCAGCAGTTGAGAAAGCAATGCCGTGGTTGGGGTAATATAATCAAAAGTCTCGACTTATGATTGGATATTTAAAGTATATCATACTTCGATATGACAAATAATTTGCATGTCTAACGTACGTCTTAAATGAAGAAGCAGTAAATTTTATAAAACAAGATGGCCGACACTGAAAACCAGAGCAGCAGTTGAGAAAGCAATGCCGTTGTCGGGGTAATATAATCAAAAGTCTCGACTTATGATTGGATATTTAAAGTATATCATACTTCGATATGACAAATAATTTGCATGTCTAACGTATATTACGTCTTAAATGAAAAGCAGTAAATTTTATAAAACAAGATGGCCGACACTGAAAACGAGCAGCAGTTGAGAAAGCAATGCCGTGTCGGGGTAATATAATCAAAAGTCTCGACTTATGATTGGATATTTAAAGTATATCATACTTCGATATGACAAATAATTTGCATGTCTAACGTACGTCTTAAATGAAGAAGCAGTAAATTTTATAAAACAAGATGGCCGACACTGAAAACCAGAGCAGCAGTTGAGAAAGCAATGCCGTGGTCGGGGTAATATAATCAAAAGTCTCGACTTATGATTGGATATTTAAAGTATATCATACTTCGATATGACAAATAATTTGCATGTCTAACGTATATTACGTCTTAAATGAAGAAGCAGTAAATTTTATAAAACAAGATGGCCGACACTGAAAACCAGAGCAGCAGTTGAGAAGCAATGCCGTTGTCGGGGTAATATAATCAAAAGTCTCGACTTATGATTGGATATTTAAAGTATATCATACATCGATATGACAAATAATTTGCATGTCTCACGTATATTACGTCTTAAATGAAGAAGCAGTAAATTTTATAAAACAAGATGGCCGACACTGATAACACGAGCAGCAGTTGAGAAAGCAATGCCGTGGTCGGGGTAATATAATCAAAAGTCTCGACTTATGATTGGATATTTAAAATATATCATACTTCGATATGACAAATAATTTGCATGTCTAACGTATATTACGTCTTAAATGAAGAAGCAGTAAATTTTATAAAACAAGATGGCCGACACTGAAAACCAGAGCAGCAGTTGAGAAAGCAATGCCGTTGTCGGGGTAATATAATCAAAAGTCTCGACTTATGATTGGATATTTAAAGTATATCATACATCGATATGACAAATAATTTGCATGTCTCACGTATATTACGTCTTAAATGAAAAGCAGTAAATTTTATAAAACAAGATGCCGACACTGATAACACGAGCAGCAGTTGAGAAAGCAATGCCGTGGTCGGGGTAATATAATCAAAAGTCTCGACTTATGATTGGATATTTAAAGTATATCATACTTCGATATGACAAATAATTTGCATGTCTAACGTACGTCTTAAATGAAGAAGCAGTAAATTTTATAAAACAAGATGGCCGACACTGAAAACCAGAGCAGCAGTTGAGAAAGCAATGCCGTGGTCGGGGTAATATAATCAAAAGTCTCGACTTATGATTGGATATTTAAAGTATATCATACATCGATATGACAAATAATTTGCATGTCTAACGTATATTACGTCTTAAATGAAGAAGCAGTAAATTGTATAAAACAAGATGCCGACACTGAAAACCAGAGCAGCAGTTGAGAAAGCAATGCCGTTGTCGGGTAATATAATCAAAAGTCTCGACTTATGATTGGATATTTAAAGTATATCATACTTCGATATGACAAATAATTTGCATGTCTAACGTATATTACGTCTTAAATGAAGAAGCAGTAAATTTTATAAAACAAGATGGCCGACACTGAAAACCAGAGCAGCAGTTGAGAAAGCAATGCCGTTGTCGGGTAATATAATCAAAAGTCTCGACTTATGATTGGATATTTAAAGTATATCATACTTCGATATGACAAATAATTTGCATGTCTAACGTATATTACGTCTTAAATGAAAAGCAGTAAATTTTATAAAACAAGATGGCCGACACTGAAAACCAGAGCAGCAGTTGAGAAAGCAATGCCGTTGTCGGGTAATATAATCAAAAGTCTCGACTTATGATTGGATATTTAAAATATATCATACTTCGATATGACAAATAATTTGCATGTCTAACGTATATTAGTCTTAAATGAAGAAGCAGTAAATTTTATAAAACAAGATGGCCGACACTGAAAACCAGAGCAGCAGTTGAGAAAGCAATGCCGTTGTCGGGGTAATATAATCAAAAGTCTCGACTTATGATTGGATATTTAAAGTATATCATACATCGATATGACAAATAATTTGCATGTCTCACGTATATTACGTCTTAAATGAAGAAGCAGTAAATTTTATAAAACAAGATGGCCGACACAGTAAATTTATAAAACAAGATGGCCGACACTGAAAACCAGAGCAGCAGTTGAGAAAGCAATGCCGTGGTTGGGGTAATATAATCAAAAGTCTCGACTTATGATTGGATATTTAAAGTATATCATACTTCGATATGACAAATAATTTGCATGTCTAACGTACGTCTTAAATGAAGAAGCAGTAAATTTTATAAAACAAGATGGCCGACACTGAAAACCAGAGCAGCAGTTGAGAAAGCAATGCCGTTGTCGGGGTAATATAATCAAAAGTCTCGACTTATGATTGGATATTTAAAGTATATCATACTTCGATATGACAAATAATTTGCATGTCTAACGTATTTACGTCTTAAATGAAGAAGCAGTAAATTTTATAAAACAAGATGGCCGACACTGAAAACCAGAGCAGCAGTTGAGAAAGCAATGCCGTTGTCGGGGTAATATAATCAAAAGTCTCGACTTATGATTGGATATTTAAAGTATATCATACATCGATATGACAAATAATTTGCATGTCTAACGTATATTACGTCTTAAATGAAGAAGCAGTAAATTTTATAAAACAAGATGGCCGACACAGTAAATTTTATAAAACAAGATGGCCGACACTGAAAACCAGAGCAGCAGTTGAGAAAGCAATGCCGTGGTTGGGGTAATATAATCAAAAGTCTCGACTTATGATTGGATATTTAAAGTATATCATACTTCGATATGACAAATAATTTGCATGTCTAACGTACGTCTTAAATGAAGAAGCAGTAAATTTTATAAAACAAGATGGCCGACACTGAAAACCAGAGCAGCAGTTGAGAAAGCAATGCCGTTGTCGGGGTAATATAATCAAAAGTCTCGACTTATGATTGGATATTTAAAGTATATCATACATCGATATGACAAATAATTTGCATGTCTAACGTATATTACGTCTTAAATGAAGAAGCAGTAAATTTTATAAAACAAGATGGCCGACACTGAAAACCAGAGCAGCAGTTGAGAAAGCAATGCCGTTGTCGGGGTAATATAATCAAAAGTCTCGACTTATGATTGGATATTTAAAGTATATCATACATCGATATGACAAATAATTTGCATGTCTAACGTATATTACGTCTTAAATGAAGAAGCAGTAAATTTATAAAAACAAGATGGCCGACACAGTAAATTTTATAAAACAAGATGGCCGACACTGAAAACCAGAGCAGCAGTTGAGAAAGCAATGCCGTGGTTGGGGTAATATAATCAAAAGTCTCGACTTATGATTGGATATTTAAAGTATATCATACTTCGATATGACAAATAATTTGCATGTCTAACGTAACGTCTTAAATGAAGAAGCAGTAAATTTTATAAAACAAGATGGCCGACACTGAAAACCAGAGCAGCAGTTGAGAAAGCAATGTCTCCGTTCGCGTAATATAATCAAAAGTCTCGAATTATGATTGGATATTTAAAGTATATCATACATCGATATGACAAATAATTTGCATGTCTCACGTATATTACGTCTTAAATGAAGAAGCAGTAAATTTTATAAAACAAGATGGCCGACACTGAAAACCAGAGCAGCAGTTGAGAAAGCAATGCCGTTGTCGGGGTAATATAATCAAAAGTCTCGACTTATGATTGGATATTTAAAGTATATCATACTTCGATATGACAAATAATTTGCATGTCTCACGTATATTACGTCTTAAATGAAGAAGCAGTAAATTTTATAAAACAAGATGGCCGACACTGAAAACCAGAGCAGCAGTTGAGAAAGCAATGCCGTGGTCGGGGTAATATAATCAAAAGTCTCGACTTATGATTGGATATTTAAAGTATATCATACTTCGATATGACAAATAATTTGCATGTCTAACGTACGTCTTAAATGAAGAAGCAGTAAATTTTATAAAACAAGATGGCCGACACTGAAAACCAGAGCAGCAGTTGAGAAAGCAATGCCGTGGTCGGGGTAATATAATCAAAAGTCTCGACTTATGATTGGATATTTAAAGTATATCATACTTCGATATGACAAATATTTGCATGTCTAACGTATATTACGTCTTAAATGAAAAGCAGTAAATTTTATAAAACAAGATGGCCGACACTGAAAACCAGAGCAGCAGTTGAGAAAGCAATGCCGTTGTCGGGGTAATATAATCAAAAGTCTCGACTTATGATTGGATATTTAAAGTATATCATACATCGATATGACAAATAATTTGCATGTCTAACGTATATTACGTCTTAAATGAAGAAGCAGTAAATTTTATAAAACAAGATGGCCGACACTGAAAACCAGAGCAGCAGTTGAGAAAGCAATGCCGTGGTCGGGGTAATATAATCAAAAGTCTCGACTTATGATTGGATATTTAAAGTATATCATACTTCGATATGACAAATAATTTGCATGTCTAACGTATATTACGTCTTAAATGAAGAAGCAGTAAATTTTATAAAACAAGATGGCCGACGCTGATAACACGAGCAGCAGTTGAGAAAGCAATGCCGTGGTCGGGGTAATATAATCAAAAGTCTCGACTTATGATTGGATATTTAAAATATATCATACTTCGATATGACAAATAATTTGCATGTCTAACGTATATTACGTCTTAAATGAAGAAGCAGTAAATTTTATAAAACAAGATGGCCGACACTGAAAACCAGAGCAGCAGTTGAGAAAGCAATGCCGTTGTCGGGGTAATATAATCAAAAGTCTCGACTTATGATTGGATATTTAAAGTATATCATACATCGATATGACAAATAATTTGCATGTCTCACGTATATTACGTCTTAAGTGATAAAGCAGTAAATTTTATAAAACAAGATGGCCGACACTGAAAACCAGAGCAGCAGTTGAGAAAGCAATGCCGTTGTCGGGGTAATATAATCAAAAGTCTCGACTTATGATTGGATATTTAAAATATATCATACTTCGATATGACAAATAATTTGCATGTCTAACGTATATTACGTCTTAAATGAAGAAGCAGTAAATTTTATAAAACAAGATGGCCGACACTGAAAACCAGAGCAGCAGTTGAGAAAGCAATGCCGTTGTCGGGGTAATATAATCAAAAGTCTCGACTTATGATTGGATATTTAAAGTATATCATACATCGATATGACAAATAATTTGCATGTCTCACGTATATTACGTCTTAAATGAAGAAGCAGTAAATTTTATAAAACAAGATGGCCGACACAGTAAATTTTATAAAACAAGATGGCCGACACTGAAAACCAGAGCAGCAGTTGAGAAAGCAATGCCGTGGTCGGGGTAATATAATCAAAAGTCTCGACTTATGATTGGATATTTAAAGTATATCATACTTCGATATGACAAATAATTTGCATGTCTAACGTATATTACGTCTTAAATGAAGAAGCAGTAAATTTTATAAAACAAGATGGCCGACACTGAAAACCAGAGCAGCAGTTGAGAAAGCAATGCCGTTGTCGGGGTAATATAATCAAAAGTCTCGACTTATGATTGGATATTTAAAGTATATCATACTTCGATATGACAAATAATTTGCATGTCTAACGTATATTACGTCTTAAGTGATAAAGCAGTAAATTTTATAAAACAAGATGGCCGACACTGAAAACCAGAGCAGCAGTTGAGAAAGCAATGCCGTTGTCGGGGTAATATAATCAAAAGTCTCGACTTATGATTGGATATTTAAAGTATATCATACTTCGATATGACAAATAATTTGCATGTCTAACGTATATTACGTCTTAAATGAAGAAGCAGTAAATTTTATAAAACAAGATGGCCGACACTGAAAACCAGAGCAGCAGTTGAGAAAGCAATGCCGTTGTCGGGGTAATATAATCAAAAGTCTCGACTTATGATTGGATATTTAAAGTATATCATACATCGATATGACAAATAATTTGCATGTCTCACGTATATTACGTCTTAAATGAAGAAGCAGTAAATTTTATAAAACAAGATGGCCGACACAGTAAATTTTATAAAACAAGATGGCCGACACTGAAAACCAGAGCAGCAGTTGAGAAAGCAATGCCGTGGTTGGGGTAATATAATCAAAAGTCTCGACTTATGATTGGATATTTAAAGTATATCATACTTCGATATGACAAATAATTTGCATGTCTAACGTACGTCTTAAATGAAGAAGCAGTAAATTTTATAAAACAAGATGGCCGACACTGAAAACCAGAGCAGCAGTTGAGAAAGCAATGCCGTTGTCGGGGTAATATAATCAAAAGTCTCGACTTATGATTGGATATTTAAAGTATATCATACTTCGATATGACAAATAATTTGCATGTCTCACGTATATTACGTCTTAAATGAAGAAGCAGTAAATTTTATAAAACAAGATGGCGACACTGAAAACCAGAGCAGCAGTTGAGAAAGCAATGCCGTTGTCGGGGTAATATAATCAAAAGTCTCGACTTATGATTGGATATTTAAAGTATATCATACATCGATATGACAAATAATTTGCATGTCTAACGTATATTACGTCTTAAATGAAAAGCAGTAAATTTTATAAAACAAGATGGCCGACACTGAAAACACGAGCAGCAGTTGAGAAAGCAATGCCGTGGTCGGGTAATATAATCAAAAGTCTCGACTTATGATTGGATATTTAAAGTATATCATACTTCGATATGACAAATAATTTGCATGTCTAACGTACGTCTTAAATGAAGAAGCAGTAAATTTTATAAAACAAGATGGCCGACACTGAAAACCAGAGCAGCAGTTGAGAAAGCAATGCCGTTGTCGGGGTAATATAATCAAAAGTCTCGACTTATGATTGGATATTTAAAGTATATCATACTTCGATATGACAAATAATTTGCATGTCTAACGTATATTACGTCTTAAATGAAGAAGCAGTAAATTTTATAAAACAAGATGGCCGACACTGAAAACCAGAGCAGCAGTTGAGAAAGCAATGCCGTTGTCGGGGTAATATAATCAAAAGTCTCGACTTATGATTGGATATTTAAAGTATATCATACATCGATATGACAAATAATTTGCATGTCTCACGTATATTACGTCTTAAATGAAGAAGCAGTAAATTTTATAAAACAAGATGGCCGACACAGTAAATTTTATAAAACAAGATGGCCGACACTGAAAACCAGAGCAGCAGTTGAGAAAGCAATGCCGTTGTCGGGGTAATATAATCAAAAGTCTCGACTTATGATTGGATATTTAAAGTATATCATACTTCGATATGACAAATAATTTGCATGTCTAACGTACGTCTTAAATGAAGAAGCAGTAAATTTTATAAAACAAGATGGCCGACACTGAAAACCAGAGCAGCAGTTGAGAAAGCAATGCCGTTGTCGGGGTAATATAATCAAAAGTCTCGACTTATGATTGGATATTTAAAGTATATCATACTTCGATATGACAAATAATTTGCATGTCTAACGTACGTCTTAAATGAAGAAGCAGTAAATTTTATAAAACAAGATGGCCGACACTGAAAACCAGAGCAGCAGTTGAGAAAGCAATGCCGTGGTCGGGGTAATATAATCAAAAGTCTCGACTTATGATTGGATATTTAAAGTATATCATACTTCGATATGACAAATAATTTGCATGTCTAACGTACGTCTTAAATGAAGAAGCAGTAAATTTTATAAAACAAGATGGCCGACACTGAAAACCAGAGCAGCAGTTGAGAAAGCAATGCCGTGGTCGGGGTAATATAATCAAAAGTCTCGACTTATGATTGGATATTTAAAGTATATCATACTTCGATATGACAAATAATTTGCATGTCTAACGTATATTACGTCTTAAATGAAGAAGCAGTAAATTTTATAAAACAAGATGGCCGACACTGAAAACCAGAGCAGCAGTTGAGAAAGCAATGCCGTTGTCGGGGTAATATAATCAAAAGTCTCGACTTATGATTGGATATTTAAAGTATATCATACTTCGATATGACAAATAATTTGCATGTCTAACGTATATTACGTCTTAAATGAAGAAGCAGTAAATTTTATAAAACAAGATGGCCGACACTGAAAACCAGAGCAGCAGTTGAGAAAGCAATGCCGTTGTCGGGGTAATATAATCAAAAGTCTCGACTTATGATTGGATATTTAAAGTATATCATACTTCGATATGACAAATAATTTGCATGTCTAACGTATATTACGTCTTAAATGAAGAAGCAGTAAATTTTATAAAACAAGATGGCCGACACTGAAAACCAGAGCAGCAGTTGAGAAAGCAATGCCGTTGTCGGGGTAATATAATCAAAAGTCTCGACTTATGATTGGATATTTAAAGTATATCATACTTCGATATGACAAATAATTTGCATGTCTAACGTATATTACGTCTTAAATGAAGAAGCAGTAAATTTTATAAAACAAGATGGCCGACACTGAAAACCAGAGCAGCAGTTGAGAAAGCAATGCCGTTGTCGGGGTAATATAATCAAAAGTCTCGACTTATGATTGGATATTTAAAGTATATCATACTTCGATATGACAAATAATTTGCATGTCTAACGTACGTCTTAAATGAAGAAGCAGTAAATTTTATAAAACAAGATGGCCGACACTGAAAACCAGAGCAGCAGTTGAGAAAGCAATGCCGTTGTCGGGGTAATATAATCAAAAGTCTCGACTTATGATTGGATATTTAAAGTATATCATACTTCGATATGACAAATAATTTGCATGTCTAACGTATATTACGTCTTAAATGAAGAAGCAGTAAATTTTATAAAACAAGATGGCCGACACTGAAAACCAGAGCAGCAGTTGAGAAAGCAATGCCGTGGTCGGGGTAATATAATCAAAAGTCTCGACTTATGATTGGATATTTAAAGTATATCATACTTCGATATGACAAATAATTTGCATGTCTAACGTATATTACGTCTTAAATGAAGAAGCAGTAAATTTTATAAAACAAGATGGCCGACACTGAAAACCAGAGCAGCAGTTGAGAAAGCAATGCCGTTGTCGGGGTAATATAATCAAAAGTCTCGACTTATGATTGGATATTTAAAGTATATCATACATCGATATGACAAATAATTTGCATGTCTCACGTATATTACGTCTTAAATGAAGAAGCAGTAAATTTTATAAAACAAGATGGCCGACACAGTAAATTTTATAAAACAAGATGCTCGACGCTGATAACACGAGCAGCAGTTGAGAAAGCAATGCCGTTGTCGGGGTAATATAATCAAAAGTCTCGACTTATGATTGGATATTTACAGTATATCATACATCAATATGACAAATAATTTGCATGTCTAACGTATATTACGTCTTAAATGAAGAAGCAGTAAATTTTATAAAACAAGATGGCCGACACTGAAAACCAGAGCAGCAGTTGAGAAAGCAATGCCGTTGTCGGGGTAATATAATCAAAAGTCTCGACTTATGATTGGATATTTAAAGTATATCATACTTCGATATGACAAATAATTTGCATGTCTAACGTATATTACGTCTTAAATGAAGAAGCAGTAAATTTTATAAAACAAGATGGCCGACACTGAAAACCAGAGCAGCAGTTGAGAAAGCAATGCCGTTGTCGGGGTAATATAATCAAAAGTCTCGACTTATGATTGGATATTTAAAGTATATCATACTTCGATATGACAAATAATTTGCATGTCTAACGTATATTACGTCTTAAATGAAGAAGCAGTAAATTTTATAAAACAAGATGGCCGACACTGAAAACCAGAGCAGCAGTTGAGAAAGCAATGCCGTTGTCGGGTAATATAATCAAAAGTCTCGACTTATGATTGGATATTTAAAGTATATCATACTTCGATATGACAAATAATTTGCATGTCTAACGTATATTACGTCTTAAATGAAGAAGCAGTAAATTTTATAAAACAAGATGGCCGACACTGAAAACCAGAGCAGCAGTTGAGAAGCAATGCCGTTGTCGGGGTAATATAATCAAAAGTCTCGACTTATGATTGGATATTTAAAGTATATCATACTTCGATATGACAAATAATTTGCATGTCTCACGTATATTACGTCTTAAATGAAGAAGCAGTAAATTTTATAAAACAAGATGGCCGACACTGATAACCAGAGCAGCAGTTGAGAAAGCAATGCCGTGGTCGGGGTAATATAATCAAAAGTCTCGACTTATGATTGGATATTTAAAGTATATCATACTTCGATATGACAAATAATTTGCATGTCTAACGTACGTCTTAAATGAAGAAGCAGTAAATTTTATAAAACAAGATGGCCGACACTGAAAACCAGAGCAGCAGTTGAGAAAGCAATGCCGTGGTCGGGGTAATATAATCAAAAGTCTCGACTTATGATTGGATATTTAAAGTATATCATACTTCGATATGACAAATAATTTGCATGTCTAACGTACGTCTTAAATGAAGAAGCAGTAAATTTTATAAAACAAGATGGCCGACACTGATAACACGAGCAGCAGTTGAGAAAGCAATGCCGTGGTCGGGGTAATATAATCAAAAGTCTCGACTTATGATTGGATATTTAAAGTATATCATACTTCGATATGACAAATAATTTGCATGTCTAACGTATACGTCTTAAATGAAGAAGCAGTAAATTTTATAAAACAAGATGGCCGACACTGAAACCAGAGCAGCAGTTGAGAAAGCAATGCCGTGGTCGGGGTAATATAATCAAAAGTCTCGACTTATGATTGGATATTTAAAGTATATCATACTTCGATATGACAAATAATTTGCATGTCTAACGTATATTACGTCTTAAATGAAGAAGCAGTAAATTTTATAAAACAAGATGGCCGACACTGAAAACCAGAGCAGCAGTTGAGAAAGCAATGCCGTTGTCGGGGTAATATAATCAAAAGTCTCGACTTATGATTGGATATTTAAAATATATCATACTTCGATATGACAAATAATTTGCATGTCTAACGTATATTACGTCTTAAATGAAGAAGCAGTAAATTTTATAAAACAAGATGGCCGACACTGAAAACCAGAGCAGCAGTTGAGAAAGCAATGCCGTTGTCGGGGTAATATAATCAAAAGTCTCGACTTATGATTGGATATTTAAAGTATATCATACATCGATATGACAAATAATTTGCATGTCTCACGTATATTACGTCTTAAATGAAGAAGCAGTAAATTTTATAAAACAAGATGGCCGACACAGTAAATTTTATAAAACAAGATGGCCGACACTGAAAACCAGAGCAGCAGTTGAGAAAGCAATGCCGTGGTTGGGGTAATATAATCAAAAGTCTCGACTTATGATTGGATATTTAAAGTATATCATACTTCGATATGACAAATAATTTGCATGTCTAACGTACGTCTTAAATGAAGAAGCAGTAAATTTTATAAAACAAGATGGCCGACACTGAAAACCAGAGCAGCAGTTGAGAAAGCAATGCGTTGTCGGGGTAATATAATCAAAAGTCTCGACTTATGATTGGATATTTAAAGTATATCATACTCGATATGACAAATAATTTGCATGTCTAACGTATATTACGTCTTAAATGAAAAGCAGTAAATTTTATAAACAAGATGCCGACACTGATAACACAGAGCAGCAGTTGAGAAAGCAATGCCGTGGTCGGGGTAATATAATCAAAAGTCTCGACTTATGATTGGATATTTAAAGTATATCATACTTCGATATGACAAATAATTTGCATGTCTAACGTACGTCTTAAATGAAGAAGCAGTAAATTTTATAAAACAAGATGGCCGACACTGAAAACCAGAGCAGCAGTTGAGAAAGCAATGCCGTGGTCGGGGTAATATAATCAAAAGTCTCGACTTATGATTGGATATTTAAAGTATATCATACTTCGATATGACAAATAATTTGCATGTCTAACGTATATTACGTCTTAAATGAAGAAGCAGTAAATTTTATAAAACAAGATGGCCGACACTGAAAACCAGAGCAGCAGTTGAGAAAGCAATGCCGTTGTCGGGTAATATAATCAAAAGTCTCGACTTATGATTGGATATTTAAAGTATATCATACATCGATATGACAAATATTTGCATGTCTAACGTATATTACGTCTTAAATGAAGAAGCAGTAAATTTATAAAACAAGATGGCCGACACTGAAAACCAGAGCAGCAGTTGAGAAAGCAATGCCGTGGTCGGGGTAATATAATCAAAAGTCTCGACTTATGATTGATATTTAAAGTATATCATACTTCGATATGACAAATAATTTGCATGTCTAACGTATATTACGTCTTAAATGAAGAAGCAGTAAATTTTATAAACAAGATGGCCGACACTGAAAACCAGAGCAGCAGTTGAGAAAGCAATGCCGTTGTCGGGGTAATATAATCAAAAGTCTCGACTTATGATTGGATATTTAAAGTATATCATACATCGATATGACAAATAATTTGCATGTCTAACGTATATTACGTCTTAAATGAAGAAGCAGTAAATTTTATAAAACAAGATGGCGACACTGAAAACACGAGCAGCAGTTGAGAAAGCAATGCCGTGGTCGGGGTAATATAATCAAAAGTCTCGACTTATGATTGGATATTTAAAGTATATCATACTTCGATATGACAAATAATTTGCATGTCTAACGTACGTCTTAAATGAAGAAGCAGTAAATTTTATAAAACAAGATGGCCGACACTGAAAACCAGAGCAGCAGTTGAGAAAGCAATGCCGTGGTCGGGGTAATATAATCAAAAGTCTCGACTTATGATTGGATATTTAAAGTATATCATACTTCGATATGACAAATAATTTGCATGTCTAACGTATATTACGTTTAAATGAAGAAGCAGTAAATTTTATAAAACAAGATGCCGACACTGAAAACCAGAGCAGCAGTTGAGAAAGCAATGCCGTTGTCGGGGTAATATAATCAAAAGTCTCGACTTATGATTGGATATTTAAAGTATATCATACTTCGATATGACAAATAATTTGCATGTCTAACGTATATTACGTCTTAAATGAAGAAGCAGTAAATTTTATAAAACAAGATGGCCGACACTGAAAACCAGAGCAGCAGTTGAGAAAGCAATGCCGTTGTCGGGTAATATAATCAAAAGTCTCGACTTATGATTGGATATTTAAAGTATATCATACTTCGATATGACAAATAATTTGCATGTCTAACGTATATTACGTCTTAAATGAAGAAGCAGTAAATTTTATAAAACAAGATGGCCGACACTGAAAACCAGAGCAGCAGTTGAGAAAGCAATGCCGTTGTCGGGGTAATATAATCAAAAGTCTCGACTTATGATTGGATATTTAAAGTATATCATACTTCGATATGACAAATAATTTGCATGTCTAACGTATATTACGTCTTAAATGAAGAAGCAGTAAATTTTATAAAACAAGATGGCCGACACTGAAAACCAGAGCAGCAGTTGAGAAAGCAATGCCGTTGTCGGGGTAATATAATCAAAAGTCTCGACTTATGATTGGATATTTAAAGTATATCATACATCGATATGACAAATAATTTGCATGTCTCACGTATATTACGTCTTAAATGAAGAAGCAGTAAATTTTATAAAACAAGATGGCCGACACAGTAAATTTTATAAAACAAGATGGCCGACACTGAAAACCAGAGCAGCAGTTGAGAAAGCAATGCCGTGGTTGGGGTAATATAATCAAAAGTCTCGACTTATGATTGGATATTTAAAGTATATCATACTTCGATATGACAAATAATTTGCATGTCTAACGTACGTCTTAAATGAAGAAGCAGTAAATTTTATAAAACAAGATGGCCGACACTGAAAACCAGAGCAGCAGTTGAAAAGCAATGCCGTTGTCGGGGTAATATAATCAAAAGTCTCCGACTTATGATTGGATATTTAAAGTATATCATACTTCGATATGACAAATAATTTGCATGTCTAACGTATATTACGTCTTAAATGAAGAAGCAGTAAATTTTATAAAACAAGATGGCCGACACGATAACCAGAGCAGCAGTTGAGAAAGCAATGCCGTTGTCGGGTAATATAATCAAAAGTCTCGACTTATGATTGGATATTTAAAGTATATCATACTTCGATATGACAAATAATTTGCATGTCTAACGTATATTACGTCTTAAATGAAGAAGCAGTAAATTTTATAAAACAAGATGCCGACACAGTAAAAAAACAAGATGCAGCAGTTGAGAAAGCAATGCCGTGGTTGGGTAATATAATCAAAAGTCTCGACTTATGATTGGATATTTAAAGTATATCATACTTCGATATGACAAATAATTTGCATGTCTAACGTACGTCTTAAATGAAGAAGCAGTAAATTTTATAAAACAAGATGGCCGACACTGAAAACCAGAGCAGCAGTTGAGAAAGCAATGCCGTTGTTCGGGGTAATATAATCAAAAGTCTCGACTTATGATTGGATATTTAAAGTATATCATACTTCGATATGACAAATAATTTGCATGTCTAACGTATATTACGTCTTAAATGAAGAAGCAGTAAATTTTATAAAACAAGATGGCCGACACTGAAAACCAGAGCAGCAGTTGAGAAAGCAATGCCGTGGTCGGGGTAATATAATCAAAAGTCTCGACTTATGATTGGATATTTAAAAGTATATCATACTTCGATATGACAAATAATTTGCATGTCTAACGTATATTACGTCTTAAATGAAGAAGCAGTAAATTTTATAAAACAAGATGGCCGACACTGAAAACCAGAGCAGCAGTTGAGAAAGCAATGCCGTTGTCGGGGTAATATAATCAAAAGTCTCGACTTATGATTGGATATTTAAAGTATATCATACTTCGATATGACAAATAATTTGCATGTCTCACGTATATTACGTCTTAAATGAAGAAGCAGTAAATTTTATAAAACAAGATGGCCGACACAGTAAATTTTATAAAACAAGATGGCACAGAAATTTTATAAAACAAGATGGCCGACACTGAAAACCAGAGCAGCAGTTGAGAAAGCAATGCCGTGGTTGGGGTAATATAATCAAAAGTCTCGACTTATGATTGGATATTTAAAGTATATCATACTTCGATATGACAAATAATTTGCATGTCTAACGTATATTACGTCTTAAATGAAGAAGCAGTAAATTTTATAAAACAAGATGGCCGACACTGAAAACCAGAGCAGCAGTTGAGAAAGCAATGCCGTTGTCGGGGTAATATAATCAAAAGTCTCGACTTATGATTGGATATTTAAAGTATATCATACATCGATATGACAAATAATTTGCATGTCTCACGTATATTACGTCTTAAATGAAGAAGCAGTAAATTTATAAAACAAGATGGCCGACACAGTAAATTTTATAAAACAAGATGGCCGACACTGAAAACCAGAGCAGCAGTTGAGAAAGCAATGCCGTGGTTGGGGTAATATAATCAAAAG
Organism: Nasonia vitripennis; assembly: GCF_009193385.2. Taxonomy (NCBI): domain Eukaryota; kingdom Metazoa; phylum Arthropoda; class Insecta; order Hymenoptera; family Pteromalidae; genus Nasonia; species Nasonia vitripennis. Next base: position 44,590 of record NW_022279671.1, read on the forward strand.
TCTCGACTTATGATTGGATATTTAAAGTATATCATACTTCGATATGACAAATAATTTGCATGTCTAACGTACGTCTTAAATGAAGAAGCAGTAAATTTTATAAAACAAGATGGCCGACACTGAAAACCAGAGCAGCAGTTGAGAAAGCAATGCCGTGGTCGGGGTAATATAATCAAAAGTCTCGACTTATGATTGGATATTTAAAATATATCATACTTCGATATGACAAATAATTTGCATGTCTAACGTATATTACGTCTTAAATGAAGAAGCAGTAAATTTTATAAAACAAGATGGCCGACACAGTAAATTTTATAAACAAGATGGCCGACACTGAAAACCAGAGCAGCAGTTGAGAAAGCAATGCCGTTGTCGGGTAATATAATCAAAAGTCTCGACTTATGATTGGATATTTAAAGTATATCATACTTCGATATGACAAATAATTTGCATGTCTAACGTACGTCTTAAATGAAGAAGCAGTAAATTTTATAAAACAAGATGGCCGACACTGAAAACCAGAGCAGCAGTTGAGAAAGCAATGCCGTGGTTGCGGGGTAATATAATCAAAAGTCTCGACTTATGATTGGATATTTAAAGTATATCATACTTCGATATGACAAATAATTTGCATGTCTAACGTACGTCTTAAATGAAGAAGCAGTAAATTTTATAAAACAAGATGGCCGACACTGAAAACCAGAGCAGCAGTTGAGAAAGCAATGCCGTTGTCGGGGTAATATAATCAAAAGTCTCGACTTATGATTGGATATTTAAAGTATATCATACTTCGATATGACAAATAATTTGCATGTCTAACGTATATTACGTCTTAAATGAAGAAGCAGTAAATTTTATAAAACAAGATGGCCGACACTGAAAACCAGAGCAGCAGTTGAGAAAGCAATGCCGTGGTCGGGGTAATATAATCAAAAGTCTCGACTTATGATTGGATATTTAAAGTATATCATACTTCGATATGACAAATAATTTGCATGTCTAACGTATATTACGTCTTAAATGAAGAAGCAGTAAATTTTATAAAACAAGATGGCCGACACTGAAAACCAGAGCAGCAGTTGAGAAAGCAATGCCGTTGTCGGGGTAATATAATCAAAAGTCTCGACTTATGATTGGATATTTAAAGTATATCATACTTCGATATGACAAATAATTTGCATGTCTCACGTATATTACGTCTTAAATGAAGAAGCAGTAAATTTTATAAAACAAGATGGCCGACACAGTAAATTTTATAAAACAAGATGGCCGACACTGAAAACCAGAGCAGCAGTTGAGAAAGCAATGCCGTGGTCGGGGTAATATAATCAAAAGTCTCGACTTATGATTGGATATTTAAAGTATATCATACTTCGATATGACAAATAATTTGCATGTCTAACGTACGTCTTAAATGAAGAAGCAGTAAATTTTATAAAACAAGATGGCCGACACTGAAAACCAGAGCAGCAGTTGAGAAAGCAATGCCGTGGTCGGGGTAATATAATCAAAAGTCTCGACTTATGATTGGATATTTAAAGTATATCATACTTCGATATGACAAATAATTTGCATGTCTAACGTATATTACGTCTTAAATGAAGAAGCAGTAAATTTTATAAAACAAGATGGCCGACACAGTAAAATAAAACAAGATGCCGACAAAAACCAGAGCAGCAGTTGAGAAAGCAATGCCGTTGTCGGGGTAATATAATCAAAAGTCTCGACTTATGATTGGATATTTAAAGTATATCATACTTCGATATGACAAATAATTTGCATGTCTAACGTACGTCTTAAATGAAGAAGCAGTAAATTTTATAAAACAAGATGGCCGACACTGAAAACCAGAGCAGCAGTTGAGAAAGCAATGCCGTTGGTGGGGTAATATAATCAAAAGTCTCGACTTATGATTGGATATTTAAAGTATATCATACTTCGATATGACAAATAATTTGCATGTCTAACGTACGTCTTAAATGAAGAAGCAGTAAATTTTATAAAACAAGATGGCCGACACTGAAAACCAGAGCAGCAGTTGAGAAAGCAATGCCGTTGTCGGGGTAATATAATCAAAAGTCTCGACTTATGATTGGATATTTAAAGTATATCATACTTCGATATGACAAATAATTTGCATGTCTAACGTATATTACGTCTTAAATGAAGAAGCAGTAAATTTTATAAAACAAGATGGCCGACACTGAAAACCAGAGCAGCAGTTGAGAAAGCAATGCCGTGGTCGGGGTAATATAATCAAAAGTCTCGACTTATGATTGGATATTTAAAGTATATCATACTTCGATATGACAAATAATTTGCATGTCTAACGTATATTACGTCTTAAATGAAGAAGCAGTAAATTTTATAAAACAAGATGGCCGACACTGAAAACCAGAGCAGCAGTTGAGAAAGCAATGCCGTTGTCGGGGTAATATAATCAAAAGTCTCGACTTATGATTGGATATTTAAAGTATATCATACTTCGATATGACAAATAATTTGCATGTCTAACGTATATTACGTCTTAAATGAAGAAGCAGTAAATTTTATAAAACAAGATGGCCGACACTTTATAAAACAAGATGGCCGACACTGAAAACCAGAGCAGCAGTTGAGAAAGCAATGCCGTGGTCGGGGTAATATAATCAAAAGTCTCGACTTATGATTGGATATTTAAAGTATATCATACTTCGATATGACAAATAATTTGCATGTCTAACGTACGTCTTAAATGAAGAAGCAGTAAATTTTATAAAACAAGATGGCCGACACTGAAAACCAGAGCAGCAGTTGAGAAAGCAATGCCGTGGTCGGGGTAATATAATCAAAAGTCTCGACTTATGATTGGATATTTAAAGTATATCATACTTCGATATGACAAATAATTTGCATGTCTAACGTACGTCTTAAATGAAGAAGCAGTAAATTTTATAAAACAAGATGGCCGACACTGAAAACCAGAGCAGCAGTTGAGAAAGCAATGCCGTGGTCGGGGTAATATAATCAAAAGTCTCGACTTATGATTGGATATTTAAAGTATATCATACTTCGATATGACAAATAATTTGCATGTCTAACGTACGTCTTAAATGAAGAAGCAGTAAATTTTATAAAACAAGATGGCCGACACTGAAAACCAGAGCAGCAGTTGAGAAAGCAATGCCGTTGTCGGGGTAATATAATCAAAAGTCTCGACTTATGATTGGATATTTAAAGTATATCATACTTCGATATGACAAATAATTTGCATGTCTAACGTATATTACGTCTTAAATGAAGAAGCAGTAAATTTTATAAAACAAGATGGCCGACACTGAAAACCAGAGCAGCAGTTGAGAAAGCAATGCCGTGGTCGGGGTAATATAATCAAAAGTCTCGACTTATGATTGGATATTTAAAGTATATCATACTTCGATATGACAAATAATTTGCATGTCTAACGTATATTACGTCTTAAATGAAGAAGCAGTAAATTTTATAAAACAAGATGGCCGACACTGAAAACCAGAGCAGCAGTTGAGAAAGCAATGCCGTTGTCGGGGTAATATAATCAAAAGTCTCAAACTTATGATTGGATATTTAAAGTATATCATACATCGATATGACAAATAATTTGCATGTCTCACGTATATTACGTCTTAAATGAAGAAGCAGTAAATTTTATAAAACAAGATGGCCGACACAGTAAATTTTATAAACAAGATGGCCGACACGTATAAAACAAGATGCTCGACACTGAAAACCAGAGCAGCAGTTGAGAAAGCAATGCCGTGGTTGGGGTAATATAATCAAAAGTCTCGACTTATGATTGGATATTTAAAGTATATCATACTTCGATATGACAAATAATTTGCATGTCTAACGTACGTCTTAAATGAAGAAGCAGTAAATTTTATAAAACAAGATGGCCGACACTGAAAACCAGAGCAGCAGTTGAGAAAGCAATGCCGTGGTCGGGGTAATATAATCAAAAGTCTCGACTTATGATTGGATATTTAAAGTATATCATACTTCGATATGACAAATAATTTGCATGTCTAACGTATATTACGTCTTAAATGAAGAAGCAGTAAATTTTATAAAACAAGATGGCCGACACTGAAAACCAGAGCAGCAGTTGAGAAAGCAATGCCGTTGTCGGGGTAATATAATCAAAAGTCTCGACTTATGATTGGATATTTAAAGTATATCATACATCGATATGACAAATAATTTGCATGTCTAACGTATATTACGTCTTAAATGAAGAAGCAGTAAATTTTATAAAACAAGATGGCCGACACTGAAAACCAGAGCAGCAGTTGAGAAAGCAATGCCGTTGTCGGGGTAATATAATCAAAAGTCTCGACTTATGATTGGATATTTAAAGTATATCATACTTCGATATGACAAATAATTTGCATGTCTAACGTATATTACGTCTTAAATGAAGAAGCAGTAAATTTTATAAAACAAGATGGCCGACACTGAAAACCAGAGCAGCAGTTGAGAAAGCAATGCCGTTGTCGGGTAATATAATCAAAAGTCTCGACTTATGATTGGATATTTAAAGTATATCATACTTCGATATGACAAATAATTTGCATGTCTAACGTACGTCTTAAATGAAGAAGCAGTAAATTTTATAAAACAAGATGGCCGACACTGAAAACCAGAGCAGCAGTTGAGAAAGCAATGCCGTGGTCGGGGTAATATAATCAAAAGTCTCGACTTATGATTGGATATTTAAAGTATATCATACTTCGATATGACAAATAATTTGCATGTCTAACGTACGTCTTAAATGAAGAAGCAGTAAATTTTATAAAACAAGATGGCCGACACTGAAAACCAGAGCAGCAGTTGAGAAAGCAATGCCGTGGTCGGGTAATATAATCAAAAGTCTCGACTTATGATTGGATATTTAAAGTATATCATACTTCGATATGACAAATAATTTGCATGTCTAACGTATATTACGTCTTAAATGAAGAAGCAGTAAATTTTATAAAACAAGATGGCCGACACTGAAAACCAGAGCAGCAGTTGAGAAAGCAATGCCGTTGTCGGGGTAATATAATCAAAAGTCTCGACTTATGATTGGATATTTAAAGTATATCATACTTCGATATGACAAATAATTTGCATGTCTAACGTACGTCTTAAATGAAGAAAGCAGTAAATTTTATAAAACAAGATGGCCGACACTGAAAACCAGAGCAGCAGTTGAGAAAGCAATGCCGTGGTTGGGGTAATATAATCAAAAGTCTCGACTTATGATTGGATATTTAAAGTATATCATACTTCGATATGACAAATAATTTGCATGTCTAACGTATATTACGTCTTAAATGAAGAAGCAGTAAATTTTATAAAACAAGATGGCCGACACTGAAAACCAGAGCAGCAGTTGAGAAAGCAATGCCGTGTCGGGGTAATATAATCAAAAGTCTCGACTTATGATTGGATATTTAAAGTATATCATACTTCGATATGACAAATAATTTGCATGTCTAACGTACGTCTTAAATGAAGAAGCAGTAAATTTTATAAAACAAGATGGCCGACACAGAAAACCAGAGCAGCAGTTGAGAAAGCAATGCCGTGGTCGGGGTAATATAATCAAAAGTCTCGACTTATGATTGGATATTTAAAGTATATCATACTTCGATATGACAAATAATTTGCATGTCTAACGTATATACGTTTAAATGAAGAAGCAGTAAATTTTATAAAACAAGATGGCCGACACTGAAAACCAGAGCAGCAGTTGAGAAAGCAATGCCGTGGTCGGGGTAATATAATCAAAAGTCTCGACTTATGATTGGATATTTAAAGTATATCATACTTCGATATGACAAATAATTTGCATGTCTAACGTACGTCTTAAATGAAGAAGCAGTAAATTTTATAAAACAAGATGGCCGACACTGAAAACCAGAGCAGCAGTTGAGAAAGCAATGCCGTGGTCGGGGTAATATAATCAAAAGTCTCGACTTATGATTGGATATTTAAAGTATATCATACTTCGATATGACAAATAATTTGCATGTCTAACGTATATTACGTCTTAAATGAAGAAGCAGTAAATTTTATAAAACAAGATGGCCGACACTGAAAACCAGAGCAGCAGTTGAGAAAGCAATGCCGTTGTCGGGGTAATATAATCAAAAGTCTCGACTTATGATTGGATATTTAAAGTATATCATACTTCGATATGACAAATAATTTGCATGTCTAACGTATATTACGTCTTAAATGAAGAAGCAGTAAATTTTATAAAACAAGATGGCCGACACTGAAAACCAGAGCAGCAGTTGAGAAAGCAATGCCGTGGTCGGGGTAATATAATCAAAAGTCTCGACTTATGATTGGATATTTAAAGTATATCATACTTCGATATGACAAATAATTTGCATGTCTAACGTATATTACGTCTTAAATGAAGAAGCAGTAAATTTTATAAAACAAGATGGCCGACACTGAAAACCAGAGCAGCAGTTGAGAAAGCAATGCCGTGGTCGGGGTAATATAATCAAAAGTCTCGACTTATGATTGGATATTTAAAGTATATCATACTTCGATATGACAAATAATTTGCATGTCTAACGTATATTACGTCTTAAATGAAGAAGCAGTAAATTTTATAAAACAAGATGGCCGACACTGAAAACCAGAGCAGCAGTTGAGAAAGCAATGCCGTTGTCGGGGTAATATAATCAAAAGTCTCGACTTATGATTGGATATTTAAAGTATATCATACATCGATATGACAAATAATTTGCATGTCTAACGTATATTACGTCTTAAATGAAGAAGCAGTAAATTTTATAAAACAAGATGGCCGACACAGTAAATTTATAAAACAAGATGGCCGACACTGAAAACCAGAGCAGCAGTTGAGAAAGCAATGCCGTGGTTGGGGTAATATAATCAAAAGTCTCGACTTATGATTGGATATTTAAAGTATATCATACTTCGATATGACAAATAATTTGCATGTCTAACGTACGTCTTAAATGAAGAAGCAGTAAATTTTATAAAACAAGATGGCCGACACTGAAAACCAGAGCAGCAGTTGAGAAAGCAATGCCGTGTCGGGGTAATATAATCAAAAGTCTCGACTTATGATTGGATATTTAAAGTATATCATACTTCGATATGACAAATAATTTGCATGTCTAACGTATATTACGTCTTAAATGAAGAAGCAGTAAATTTTATAAAACAAGATGGCCGACACTGAAAACCAGAGCAGCAGTTGAGAAAGCAATGCCGTTGTCGGGGTAATATAATCAAAAGTCTCGACTTATGATTGGATATTTAAAGTATATCATACTTCGATATGACAAATAATTTGCATGTCTAACGTATATTACGTCTTAAATGAAGAAGCAGTAAATTTTATAAAACAAGATGGCCGACACTGAAAACCAGAGCAGCAGTTGAGAAAGCAATGCCGTTGTCGGGGTAATATAATCAAAAGTCTCGACTTATGATTGGATATTTAAAGTATATCATACTTCGATATGACAAATAATTTGCATGTCTAACGTATATCTCTTAAATGAAGAAGCAGTAAATTTTATAAAACAAGATGGCCGACACTGAAAACCAGAGCAGCAGTTGAGAAAGCAATGCCGTGGTCGGGGTAATATAATCAAAAGTCTCGACTTATGATTGGATATTTAAAGTATATCATACTTCGATATGACAAATAATTTGCATGTCTAACGTACGTCTTAAATGAAGAAGCAGTAAATTTTATAAAACAAGATGGCCGACACTGAAAACCAGAGCAGCAGTTGAGAAAGCAATGCCGTGTCGGGGTAATATAATCAAAAGTCTCGACTGATTGGATATTTAAAGTATATCATACTTCGATATGACAAATAATTTGCATGTCTAACGTATATTACGTCTTAAATGAAGAAGCAGTAAATTTTATAAAACAAGATGGCCGACACTGAAAACCAGAGCAGCAGTTGAGAAAGCAATGCCGTTGTCGGGGTAATATAATCAAAAGTCTCGACTTATGATTGGATATTTAAAGTATATCATACTTCGATATGACAAATAATTTGCATGTCTAACGTATATCTCTTAAATGAAGAAGCAGTAAATTTTATAAAACAAGATGGCCGACACTGAAAACCAGAGCAGCAGTTGAGAAAGCAATGCCGTGGTCGGGGTAATATAATCAAAAGTCTCGACTTATGATTGGATATTTAAAGTATATCATACTTCGATATGACAAATAATTTGCATGTCTAACGTATATTACGTCTTAAATGAAGAAGCAGTAAATTTTATAAAACAAGATGGCCGACACTGAAACCAGAGCAGCAGTTGAGAAAGCAATGCCGTTTCGGGTAATATAATCAAAAGTCTCGACTTATGATTGGATATTTAAAGTATATCATACATCGATATGACAAATAATTTGCATGTCTAACGTATATTACGTCTTAAATGAAGAAGCAGTAAATTTTATAAAACAAGATGGCCGACACAGTAAATTTTATAAAACAAGATGCCGACACTAAAACCAGAGCAGCAGTTGAGAAAGCAATGCCGTGGTTGGGGTAATATAATCAAAAGTCTCGACTTATGATTGGATATTTAAAGTATATCATACTTCGATATGACAAATAATTTGCATGTCTAACGTACGTCTTAAATGAAGAAGCAGTAAATTTTATAAAACAAGATGGCCGACACTGAAAACCAGAGCAGCAGTTGAGAAAGCAATGCCGTGGTTGGGGTAATATAATCAAAAGTCTCGACTTATGATTGGATATTTAAAGTATATCATACTTCGATATGACAAATAATTTGCATGTCTAACGTACGTCTTAAATGAAGAAGCAGTAAATTTTATAAAACAAGATGGCCGACACTGAAAACCAGAGCAGCAGTTGAGAAAGCAATGCCGTGGTCGGGTAATATAATCAAAAGTCTCGACTTATGATTGGATATTTAAAGTATATCATACTTCGATATGACAAATAATTTGCATGTCTAACGTACGTCTTAAATGAAGAAGCAGTAAATTTTATAAAAACAAGATGGCCGACACTGAAAACCAGAGCAGCAGTTGAGAAAGCAATGCCGTGGTCGGGTAATATAATCAAAAGTCTCGACTTATGATTGGATATTTAAAGTATATCATACTTCGATATGACAAATAATTTGCATGTCTAACGTATATTACGTCTTAAATGAAGAAGCAGTAAATTTTATAAAACAAGATGGCCGACACTGAAAACCAGAGCAGCAGTTGAGAAAGCAATGCCGTTGTCGGGTAATATAATCAAAAGTCTCGACTTATGATTGGATATTTAAAGTATATCATACATCGATATGACAAATAATTTGCATGTCTAACGTATATTACGTCTTAAATGAAGAAGCAGTAAATTTTATAAAACAAGATGGCCGACACTGAAAACCAGAGCAGCAGTTGAGAAAGCAATGCCGTGGTCGGGTAATATAATCAAAAGTCTTATGATTGGATATTTAAAGTATATCATACTTCGATATGACAAATAATTTGCATGTCTAACGTACGTCTTAAATGAAGAAGCAGTAAATTTTATAAAACAAGATGGCCGACACTGAAAACCAGAGCAGCAGTTGAGAAAGCAATGCCGTGGTCGGGGTAATATAATCAAAAGACTTATGATTGGATATTTAAAGTATATCATACTTCGATATGACAAATAATTTGCATGTCTCACGTATATTACGTCTTAAATGAAGAAGCAGTAAATTTTATAAAACAAGATGGCCGACACTGAAAACCAGAGCAGCAGTTGAGAAAGCAATGCCGTGGTCGGGGTAATATAATCAAAAGTCTCGACTTATGATTGGATATTTAAAGTATATCATACTTCGATATGACAAATAATTTGCATGTCTAACGTACGTCTTAAATGAAGAAGCAGTAAATTTTATAAAACAAGATGGCCGACACTGAAAACCAGAGCAGCAGTTGAGAAAGCAATGCCGTGGTCGGGGTAATATAATCAAAAGTCTCGACTTATGATTGGATATTTAAAGTATATCATACTTCGATATGACAAATAATTTGCATGTCTAACGTATATTACGTCTTAAATGAAGAAGCAGTAAATTTTATAAAACAAGATGGCCGACACTGAAAACCAGAGCAGCAGTTGAGAAAGCAATGCCGTTGTCGGGGTAATATAATCAAAAGTCTCGACTTATGATTGGATATTTAAAGTATATCATACATCGATATGACAAATAATTTGCATGTCTAACGTATATTACGTCTTAAATGAAAAGCAGTAAATTTTATAAAACAATGGCCGAACAGTAAATTTTATAAAACAAGATGGCCGACACTGAAAACCAGAGCAGCAGTTGAGAAAGCAATGCCGTGGTCGGGGTAATATAATCAAAAGTCTCGACTTATGATTGGATATTTAAAGTATATCATACTTCGATATGACAAATAATTTGCATGTCTAACGTATACGTCTTAAATGAAGAAGCAGTAAATTTTATAAAACAAGATGGCCGACACTGAAAACCAGAGCAGCAGTTGAGAAAGCAATGCCGTGGTCGGGTAATATAATCAAAAGTCTCGACTTATGATTGGATATTTAAAGTATATCATACATCGATATGACAAATAATTTGCATGTCTCACGTATATTACGTCTTAAATGAAGAAGCAGTAAATTTTATAAACAAGATGGCCGACACAGTAAATTTTATAAAACAAGATGGCCGACACTGAAAACCAGAGCAGCAGTTGAGAAAGCAATGCCGTGGTTGGGGTAATATAATCAAAAGTCTCGACTTATGATTGGATATTTAAAGTATATCATACTTCGATATGACAAATAATTTGCATGTCTAACGTACGTCTTAAATGAAGAAGCAGTAAATTTTATAAAACAAGATGGCCGACACTGAAAACCAGAGCAGCAGTTGAGAAAGCAATGCCGTTTGGGGTAATATAATCAAAAGTCTCGACTTATGATTGGATATTTAAAGTATATCATACATCGATATGACAAATAATTTGCATGTCTCACGTATATTACGTCTTAAATGAAGAAGCAGTAAATTTTATAAAACAAGATGGCCGACACAGTAAATTTTTAAACAAGATGGCCGACACTGAAACCAGAGCAGCAGTTGAGAAAGCAATGCCGTGGTCGGGGTAATATAATCAAAAGTCTCGACTTATGATTGGATATTTAAAGTATATCATACTTCGATATGACAAATAATTTGCATGTCTAACGTACGTCTTAAATGAAGAAGCAGTAAATTTTATAAAACAAGATGGCCGACACTGAAAACCAGAGCAGCAGTTGAGAAAGCAATGCCGTGTCGGGGTAATATAATCAAAAGTCTCGACTTATGATTGGATATTTAAAGTATATCATACTTCGATATGACAAATAATTTGCATGTCTAACGTACGTCTTAAATGAAGAAGCAGTAAATTTTATAAAACAAGATGGCCGACACTGAAAACCAGAGCAGCAGTTGAGAAAGCAATGCCGTGGTCGGGGTAATATAATCAAAAGTCTCGACTTATGATTGGATATTAAAGTATATCATACTTCGATATGACAAATTATTTGCATGTCTAACGTACGTCTTAAATGAAGAAGCAGTAAATTTTATTAAACAAGATGGCCGACACTGAAAACCAGAGCAGCAGTTGAGAAAGCAATGCCGTTGTCGGGGTAATATAATCAAAAGTCTCGACTTATGATTGGATATTTAAAGTATATCATACTTCGATATGACAAATAATTTGCATGTCTAACGTATATTACGTCTTAAATGAAGAAGCAGTAAATTTTATAAAACAAGATGGCCGACACTGAAAACCAGAGCAGCAGTTGAGAAAGCAATGCCGTTGTCGGGGTAATATAATCAAAAGTCTCGACTTATGATTGGATATTTAAAGTATATCATACATCGATATGACAAATAATTTGCATGTCTAACGTATATTACGTCTTAAATGAAGAAGCAGTAAATTTTATAAAACAAGATGGCCGACACTGAAAACCAGAGCAGCAGTTGAGAAAGCAATGCCGTGGTCGGGTAATATAATCAAAAGTCTCGACTTATGATTGGATATTTAAAGTATATCATACTTCGATATGACAAATAATTTGCATGTCTAACGTATACGTCTTAAATGAAGAAGCAGTAAATTTTATAAAACAAGATGGCCGACACTGAAAACCAGAGCAGCAGTTGAGAAAGCAATGCCGTGGTCGGGGTAATATAATCAAAAGTCTCGACTTATGATTGGATATTTAAAGTATATCATACTTCGATATGACAAATAATTTGCATGTCTACGTATACGTCTTAAATGAAGAAGCAGTAAATTTTATAAAACAAGATGGCCGACACTGAAACCAGAGCAGCAGTTGAGAAAGCAATGCCGTGGTTGGGTAATATAATCAAAAGTCTCGACTTATGATTGGATATTTAAAGTATATCATACTTCGATATGACAAATAATTTGCATGTCTAACGTATATTACGTCTTAAATGAAGAAGCAGTAAATTTTATAAAACAAGATGGCCGACACTGAAAACCAGAGCAGCAGTTGAGAAAGCAATGCCGTGGTCGGGGTAATATAATCAAAAGTCTCGACTTATGATTGGATATTTAAAGTATATCATACTTCGATATGACAAATAATTTGCATGTCTAACGTATATTACGTCTTAAATGAAGAAGCAGTAAATTTTATAAAACAAGATGGCCGACACTGAAAACCAGAGCAGCAGTTGAGAAAGCAATGCCGTTGTCGGGTAATATAATCAAAAGTCTCGACTTATGATTGGATATTTAAAGTATATCATACATCGATATGACAAATAATTTGCATGTCTAACGTATATTACGTCTTAAATGAAGAAGCAGTAAATTATAAAACAAGATGGCCGACACAGTAAATTTTATAAAACAAGATGGCCGACACTGAAAACCAGAGCAGCAGTTGAGAAAGCAATGCCGTGGTTGGGGTAATATAATCAAAAGTCTCGACTTATGATTGGATATTAAAGTATATCATACTTCGATATGACAAATAATTTGCATGTCTAACGTACGTCTTAAATGAAGAAGCAGTAAATTTTATTAAACAAGATGGCCGACACTGAAAACCAGAGCAGCAGTTGAGAAAGCAATGCCGTTGTCGGGGTAATATAATCAAAAGTCTCGACTTATGATTGGATATTTAAAGTATATCATACTTCGATATGACAAATAATTTGCATGTCTAACGTATATTACGTCTTAAATGAAGAAGCAGTAAATTTTATAAAACAAGATGGCCGACACTGAAAACCAGAGCAGCAGTTGAGAAAGCAATGCCGTGGTCGGGGTAATATAATCAAAAGTCTCGACTTATGATTGGATATTTAAAGTATATCATACTTCGATATGACAAATAATTTGCATGTCTAACGTACGTCTTAAATGAAGAAGCAGTAAATTTTATAAAACAAGATGGCCGACACTGAAAACCAGAGCAGCAGTTGAGAAAGCAATGCCGTGGTCGGGGTAATATAATCAAAAGTCTCGACTTATGATTGGATATTTAAAGTATATCATACTTCGATATGACAAATAATTTGCATGTCTAACGTACGTCTTAAATGAAGAAGCAGTAAATTTTATAAAACAAGATGGCCGACACTGAAAACCAGAGCAGCAGTTGAGAAAGCAATGCCGTGGTCGGGGTAATATATCAAAAAGTCTCGACTTATGATTGGATATTTAAAGTATATCATACTTCGATATGACAAATAATTTGCATGTCTAACGTACGTCTTAAATGAAGAAGCAGTAAATTTATAAAAACAAGATGGCCGACACTGAAAACCAGAGCAGCAGTTGAGAAAGCAATGCCGTGGTCGGGGTAATATAATCAAAAGTCTCGACTTATGATTGGATATTTAAAGTATATCATACTTCGATATGACAAATAATTTGCATGTCTAACGTATATTACGTCTTAAATGAAGAAGCAGTAAATTTTATAAAACAAGATGGCCGACACTGAAAACCAGAGCAGCAGTTGAGAAAGCAATGCCGTTGTCGGGGTAATATAATCAAAAGTCTCGACTTATGATTGGATATTTAAAGTATATCATACTTCGATATGACAAATAATTTGCATGTCTCACGTATATTACGTCTTAAATGAAGAAGCAGTAAATTTTATAAAACAAGATGGCCGACACTGAAAACCAGAGCAGCAGTTGAGAAAGCAATGCCGTGGTCGGGGTAATATAATCAAAAGTCTCGACTTATGATTGGATATTTAAAGTATATCATACTTCGATATGACAAATAATTTGCATGTCTAACGTATATTACGTCTTAAATGAAGGAGCAGTAAATTTTATAAAACAAGATGGCCGACACTGAAAACCAGAGCAGCAGTTGAGAAAGCAATGCCGTGGTCGGGGTAATATAATCAAAAGTCTCGAATTATGATTGGATATTTAAAGTATATCATACATCGATATGACAAATAATTTGCATGTCTCACGTATATTACGTCTTAAATGAAGAAGCAGTAAATTTTATAAAAAATGGCCGAAACAGTAAATTTTATAAAACAAGATGGCCGACACTGAAAACCAGAGCAGCAGTTGAGAAAGCAATGCCGTGGTTGGGGTAATATAATCAAAAGTCTCGACTTATGATTGGATATTTAAAGTATATCATACTTCGATATGACAAATAATTTGCATGTCTAACGTACGTCTTAAATGAAGAAGCAGTAAATTTTATAAAACAAGATGGCCGACACTGAAAACCAGAGCAGCAGTTGAGAAAGCAATGCCGTGGTCGGGGTAATATAATCAAAAGTCTCGACTTATGATTGGATATTTAAAGTATATCATACATCGATATGACAAATAATTTGCATGTCTCACGTATATTACGTCTTAAATGAAGAAGCAGTAAATTTATAAAACAAGATGGCCGACACAGTAAATTTTATAAACAAGATGGCCGACACTGAAAACCAGAGCAGCAGTTGAGAAAGCAATGCCGTGGTTGGGGTAATATAATCAAAAGTCTCGACTTATGATTGGATATTTAAAGTATATCATACTTCGATATGACAAATAATTTGCATGTCTAACGTACGTCTTAAATGAAGAAGCAGTAAATTTTATAAAACAAGATGGCCGACACTGAAAACCAGAGCAGCAGTTGAGAAAGCAATGCCGTTGTCGGGGTAATATAATCAAAAGTCTCGACTTATGATTGGATATTTAAAGTATATCATACTTCGATATGACAAATAATTTGCATGTCTAACGTACGTCTTAAATGAAGAAGCAGTAAATTTTATAAAAACAAGATGGCCGACACTGAAAACCAGAGCAGCAGTTGAGAAGCAATGCCGTGGTCGGGGTAATATAATCAAAAGTCTCGACTTTGATTGGATATTTAGTATATTATAACTATCATATGACAAATATTTGCATGTAACGTATCGTCTTAAATGAAGAAGCGAAGTAAATTTTATAAAACAAGATGCCGACACTGAAACCAGGAGCATTGAGAAAGCAATGCCGGTCGGGGTAATATAATTCAATAGTCTCGACTTATGATTGGATATTTAAAGTATATCATACTTCGATATGACAAATAATTTGCATGTCTACGTATATACGTCTTAAATGAAGAAGCAGTAAATTTTATAAAACAAGATGGCCGACACTGAAAACCAGAGCAGCAGTTGAGAAAGCAATGCCGTTGTCGGGGTAATATAATCAAAAGTCTCGACTTATGATTGGATATTTAAAGTATATCATACATCGATATGACAAATAATTTGCATGTCTAACGTATATTACGTCTAAATGAGAGCAGTAAATTTTATAAACAGATGGCCGACACAGTAAATTTTATAAAACAAGATGGCCGACACTGAAACCAGAGCAGCAGTTGAGAAAGCAATGCCGTGGTTGGGTAATATAATCAAAAGTCTCGACTTATGATTGGATATTTAAAGTATATCATACTTCGATATGACAAATAATTTGCATGTCTAACGTACGTCTTAAATGAAGAAGCAGTAAATTTTATAAAACAAGATGGCGACACTGAAAACCAGAGCAGCAGTTGAGAAAGCAATGCCGTGGTCGGGGTAATATAATCAAAAGTCTCGACTTATGATTGGATATTTAAAGTATATCATACTTCGATATGACAAATAATTTGCATGTCTCACGTATATTACGTCTTAAATGAAGAAGCAGTAAATTTATAAAACAAGATGGCCGACACTGAAAACCAGAGCAGCAGTTGAGAAAGCAATGCCGTTGTCGGGTAATATAATCAAAAGTCTCGACTTATGATTGGATATTTAAAGTATATCATACATCGATATGACAAATAATTTGCATGTCTAACGTATATTACGTCTTAAATGAAGAAGCAGTAAATTTTATAAAACAAGATGGCCGACACTGAAAACCGAGCAGCAGTTGAGAAAGCAATGCCGTGGTCGGGGTAATATAATCAAAAGTCTCGACTTATGATTGGATATTTAAAGTATATCATACTTCGATATGACAAATAATTTGCATGTCTAACGTATATTACGTCTTAAATGAAGAAGCAGTAAATTTTATAAAACAAGATGGCCGACACTGAAAACCAGAGCAGCAGTTGAGAAAGCAATGCCGTTGTCGGGGTAATATAATCAAAAGTCTCGACTTATGATTGGATATTTAAAGTATATCATACATCGATATGACAAATAATTGCATGTCTCACTATATTCGTCTTAAATGAAGAAGCAGTAAATTTATAACAAGAATGGCCGACACAGTAAATTTTATAAAACAAGATGGCCGACACTGAAAACCAGAGCAGCAGTTGAGAAAGCAATGCGTGGTTGGGGTAATATAATCAAAAGTCTCGACTTATGATTGGATATTTAAAGTATATCATACTTCGATATGACAAATAATTTGCATGTCTAACGTACGTCTTAAATGAAGAAGCAGTAAATTTTATAAAACAAGATGGCCGACACTGAAAACCAGAGCAGCAGTTGAGAAAGCAATGCCGTGGTCGGGGTAATATAATCAAAAGTCTCGACTTATGATTGGATATTAAAGTATATCATACATCGATATGACAAATAATTTGCATGTCTCACGTATATTACGTCTTAAATGAGAAGCAGTAAATTTTTAAAACAAGATGGCCGACACAGTAAATTTTATAAAACAAGATGGCCGACACTGAAAACCAGAGCAGCAGTTGAGAAAGCAATGCCGTGGTCGGGGTAATATAATCAAAAGTCTCGACTTATGATTGGATATTTAAGTATATCATACTTCGATATGACAAATAATTTGCATGTCTAACGTACGTCTTAAATGAAGAAGCAGTAAATTTTATAAAACAAGATGGCCGACACTGAAAACCAGAGCAGCAGTTGAGAAAGCAATGCCGTGTCGGGTAATATAATCAAAAGTCTCGACTTATGATTGGATATTTAAAGTATATCATACTTCGATATGACAAATAATTTGCATGTCTAACGTACGTCTTAAATGAAGAAGCAGTAAATTTTATAAAACAAGATGGCCGACACTGAAAACCAGAGCAGCAGTTGAGAAAGCAATGCCGTGGTCGGGTAATATAATCAAAAGTCTCGACTTATGATTGGATATTTAAAGTATATCATACATCGATATGACAAATAATTTGCATGTCTAACGTATATTACGTCTTAAATGAAGAAGCAGTAAAATTTATAAAACAAGATGGCGACACAGTAAATTTTATAAAACAAGATGGCCGACACTGAAAACCAGAGCAGCAGTTGAGAAAGCAATGCCGTTGTCGGGGTAATATAATCAAAAGTCTCGACTTATGATTGGATATTAAAAGTATCATACATCGATATGACAAATAATTTGCATGTCTAACGTATATACGTCTTAAATGAAGACAGTAAATTTTATAAACAAGATGGCCGACACAGTAAATTTATAAAACAAGATGGCCGACACTGAAACCAGAGCAGCAGTTGAGAAAGCAATGCCGTGGTTGGGGTAATATAATCAAAAGTCTCGACTTATGATTGGATATTTAAAGTATATCATACTTCGATATGACAAATAATTTGCATGTCTAACGTACGTCTTAAATGAAGAAGCAGTAAATTTTATAAAACAAGATGGCCGACACTGAAAACCAGAGCAGCAGTTGAGAAGCAATGCCGTGGTCGGGGTAATATAATCAAAAGTCTCGACTTATGATTGGAATTTAAAGTATATCATACTTCGATATGACAAATAATTGCATGTCTCACGTATATTACGTCTTAAATGAAGAAGCAGTAAATTTTATAAAAAGATGGCCGACACTGAAAACCAGAGCAGCAGTTGAGAAAGCAATGCCGTTGTCGGGTAATATAATCAAAAGTCTCGACTTATGATTGGATATTTAAAGTATATCATACTCGATATGACAAATATTTGCATGTCTAACGTATATTACGTCTTAATGAAGAAGCAGTAAATTTTATAAAACAAGATGGCCCGACACTGAAAACCAGGAGCAGCGTTGAGAAAGCCAATGCCGTTGGCGGGTAATATAATCAAAAGTCTCGACTTATGATTGGATATTTAAAAATTTATCATACTTCGATATGACAAATAATTTGCATGTCTACGTATATTACGTCTTAAATGAAGAAGCAGTAAATTTATAAAACAAGATGGCCGACACTGAAAACCAGAGCAGCAGTTGAGAAAGCAATGCCGTGGTCGGTAGAGGTAATTAATCAAAAGTCTCGACTTATGATTGGATATTTAAAGTTATATCATACATCGATATGACAAATAATTTGCATGTCTACGGTATATTACGTCTTAATGAAGAAGCAGTAAATTTTATAAACAAGATGGCCGACAGTAATTTTAAAACCAAGATGGCCGACACTGAACAGCCAGTTGGAAAAGCAGCCAGTTGTCGGAAAAATGCGTAGGTTGGGGTAATATAATCAAAGTCTCGACTATGATTGGATATTTTAAAAATATATACTTTCGATTTGGAAAATAATTGCAATGTTAAACGTTACGTACGTCTAAATGGAAGAAGCAAGTAAATTTTAATAAAACAAGATGGCCGACACTGAAAACCAGCAGCAGCAGTTGAGAAAAAGGCAATGCCAGTTAGATCGCCGGGGTAATATAATCAAAAGTCTCGACTTATGATTGGATATTTAAAGTATATCATACATCGATATGACAAATAATTTGCATGTCTCAACGTATATTACGTCTTAAATGAAGAAGCAGTAAATTTTATAAAACAAGATGGCCGACACAGTAAATTTTATAAAACAAGATGGCCGACACTGAAAACCAGAGCAGCAGTTGAGAAAGCAATGCCGTGGTTGGGTAATATAATCAAAAGTCTCGACTTATGATTGGATATTTAAAGTATATCATACTTCGATATGACAAATAATTTGCATGTCCAACGTACGTCTTAAATGAAGAAGCAGTAAATTTTATAAAACAAGATGGCCGACACTGAAAACCAGAGCAGCAGTTGAGAAAGCAATGCCGTGGTTGGGGTAATATAATCAAAAGTCTCGACTTATGATTGGATATTTAAAGTATATCATACTTCGATATGACAAATAATTTGCATGGTCTAACGTACGTCTTAAATGAAGAAGCAGTAAATTTATAAAACAAGATGGCCGACACTGAAAACCAGAGCAGCAGTGAGAAAGCAATGCCGTGGTTGGGGTAATATAATCAAAAGTCTCGACTTTATGATTGGATATTTAAAGTATATCATACTTCGATATGACAAATAATTTGCATGTCTAACGTACGTCTTAAATGAAGAAGCAGTAAATTTTATAAAACAAGATGGCCGACACTGAAAACCAGAGCAGCAGTTGAGAAAGCAATGCCGGTTGGTGCGGGGTAATATAATCAAAAGTCTCGACTTATGATTGGATATTTAAAGTATATCATACATCGATATGACAAATAATTTGCATGTCTAACGTATATTACGTCTTAATGAAGAAGCAGTAAATTTTATAAAACAAGATGGCCGACACTGAAAACCAGAGCAGCAGTTGAGAAAGCAATGCCGTGGTCGGGGTAATATAATCAAAGTCTCGACTTATGATTGGATATTTAAGTATATCATACTTCGATATGACAAATATTTGCATGTCTAACGTTATACGTCTTAAATGAAGAGCAGTAAATTTTATAAAACAAGATGGCCGACACTGAAAACCAGAGCAGCGTTGAGAAAGCAATGCCGTGGTGGGGTAATATAATCAAAAGTCTCGACTTATGATTGGATATTTAAAGTATATCATACTTCGATATGACAAATAATTTGCATGTCTAACGTACGTCTTAAATGAAGAAGCAGTAAATTTTATAAAACAAGATGGCCCGACACTGAAAACCAGAGCAGCAGTTGAGAAAGCAATGCCGTTGTCGGGGTAATATAATCAAAAGTCTCGACTTATGATTGGATATTTAAAGTATATCATACTTCGATATGACAAATAATTTGCATGTCTAACGTATTCGTCTTAAATGAAGAAGCAGTAAATTTTATAAAACAAGATGGCCGACACTGAAAACCAGAGCAGCAGTTGAGAAGCAATGCCTTGTCGGGGTAATATAATCAAAAGTCTCGACTTATGATTGGATATTTAAAGTATATCATACTTCGATATGACAAATAATTTGCATGTCTAGTATTTACGTCTTAATGAAGAAGCAGTAAATTTTATAAAACAGATGGCCGACACTGAAACCAGAGCAGCATTGAGAAAGCAATGCCGTGGTCGGGGGTAATATAATCAAAGTCTCGACTTATGATTGGATATTTAAAGTATATCCATACTTCGATATGACAAATATTTTGCATGTCTAACGTATATTACGTCTTAAATGAAAAGCAGTAAATTTTATAAAACAAGATGGCCGACACTGAAAACCACGAGCAGCAGTTGAGAAAGCAATGCCGTTGTCGGGGTAATATAATCAAAAGTCTCGACTTATGATTGGATATTTAAAGTATATATCATACTTATCGATATGAAATAATTTGCATGTCTAACGTATATTACGTTTAAATGAAGAAGCAGTAAATTTTATAAAACAAGATGGCCGACACTGAAAACCAGAGCAGCAGTTGAGAAAGCAATGCCGTGGTCGGGTAATATAATCAAAAGTCTCGACTTATGATTGGATATTTAAATATATATCATACTTCGATATGACAAATAATTTGCATGTCTAACGTATATTACGTCTAAATGAAGAAGCAGTAAATTTTATAAAACAGATGGCCGACACTGAAAACCAGAGCAGCATTGTTGAAAAGCAATGCCGTTGTCGGGGTAATATAATCAAAAGTCTCGAATTATGATTGGATATTTAAAGTATATCATACTCGATATGACAAATAATTTGCATGTCTCACGTATATTACGTCTTAAATGAAGAAGCAGTAAATTTTATAAAAAAGATGGCCGACACAGTAAATTTTAAAACAAGATGGCCGACACTGAAACCAGAGCAGCATTGAGAAAGCAATGCCGTTGCGGTAATATATAATCAAAAGTTCGACTTTATATGGATATTTTAAGTATATCATACTTCGATATGACAAATAATTTGCATGTCTAACGTACGTCTTAAATGAAGGAGCAGTAAATTTTATAAAACAAGATGGCCGACACTGAAAACCAGAGCAGCAGTTGAGAAAGCAATGCCGTGGTCGGGGTAATATAATCAAAAGTCTCGACTTATGATTGGATATTTAAAGTATATCATACTTCGATATGACAAATAATTTGCATGTCTAACGTACGTCTTAAATGAAGAAGCAGTAAATTTTTATAAAACAAGATGGCCGACACTGAAAACCAGAGCAGCAGTTGAGAAAGCAATGCCGTTGTCGGGGTAATATAATCAAAAGTCTCGACTTATGATTGGATATTTAAAGTATATCATACATCGATATGACAAATAATTTGCATGTCTAACGTATATTACGTCTTAAATGAAGACAGTAAATTTTATAAAACAAGATGGCCGACACAGAAAACAGATGCGACACTGAAACAGCAGTTGAGAAAGCAATGCCGTGGTCGGGTGGTAATATAATCAAAAGTCTCGACTTATGATTGGATATTTAAAGTATATCATACTTCGATATGACAAATAATTTGCATGTCTAACGTACGTCTTAAATGAAGAAGCAGTAATTTTTATAAAACAAGATGGCCGACACTGAAAACCAGAGCAGCAGTTGAGAAAGCAATGCCGTGGTCGGGGTAATATAATCAAAAGTCTCGACTTATGATTGGATATTTAAAGTATATCATACTTCGATATGACAAATAATTTGCATGTCTAGTATTTACGTCTTAAATGAAGAAGCAGTAAATTTTATAAAACAAGATGGCCGACACTGAAAACCAGAGCAGCAGTTGAGAAAGCAATGCCGTTGTCGGGGTAATATAATCAAAAGTCTCGACTTATGATTGGATATTTAAAGTATATCATACATCGATATGACAAATAATTTGCATGTCTAACGTATATTACGTCTTAAATGAAGAAGCAGTAAATTTTATAAAACAAGATGGCCGACAGTAAATTTTATAAACAAGATGGCGACACTGAAACCAGAGCAGCAGTTGAGAAAGCAATGCCGTGGTCGGGGTAATATAATCAAAAGTCTCGACTTATGATTGGATATTTAAAGTATATCATACTTCGATATGACAAATAATTTGCATGTCTAACGTACGTCTTAAATGAAGAAGCAGTAAATTTTATAAAACAAGATGGCCGACACTGAAACCAGAGCAGCAGTTGAGAAAGCAATGCCGTTGTCGGGGTAATATAATCAAAAGTCTCGACTTATGATTGGATATTTAAAGTATATCATACATCGATATGACAAATAATTTGCATGTCTAACGTATATTACGTCTTAAATGAAGAAGCAGTAAATTTTATAAAACAAGATGGCCGACACTGAAAACCAGAGCAGCAGTTGAGAAAGCAATGCCGTGGTCGGGGTAATATAATCAAAAGTCTCGACTTATGATTGGATATTTAAAGTATATCATACTTCGATATGACAAATAATTTGCATGTCTAACGTACGTCTTAAATGAAGAAGCAGTAAATTTTATAAAACAAGATGGCGACACTGAAAACCAGAGCAGCAGTTGAGAAAGCAATGCCGTGGTCGGGGTAATATAATCAAAAGTCTCGACTTATGATTGGATATTTAAAGTATATCATACTTCGATATGACAAATAATTTGCATGTCTAACGTATATTACGTCTTAAATGAAGAAGCAGTAAATTTTATAAAACAAGATGGCCGACACTGAAAACCAGAGCAGCAGTTGAGAAAGCAATGCCGTTGTCGGGGTAATATAATCAAAAGTCTCGACTTATGATTGGATATTTAAAGTATATCATACATCGATATGACAAATAATTTGCATGTCTAACGTATATTACGTCTTAAATGAAGAAGCAGTAAATTTTATAAAACAAGATGGCCGACACTGAAAACCAGAGCAGCAGTTGAGAAAGCAATGCCGTGGTCGGGGTAATATAATCAAAAGTCTCGACTTATGATTGGATATTTAAAATATATCATACTTCGATATGACAAATAATTTGCATGTCTAACGTATATTACGTCTTAAATGAAGAAGCAGTAAATTTATAAAACAAGATGGCCGACACTGAAAACCAGAGCAGCAGTTGAGAAAGCAATGCCGTTGTCGGGGTAATATAATCAAAAGTCTCGACTTATGATTGGATATTTAAAGTATATCATACATCGATATGACAAATAATTTGCATGTCTCACGTATATTACGTCTTAAATGAAGAAGCAGTAAATTTATAAAACAAATGGCCGACACAGTAATTTTATAAAACAAGATGGCCGACACTGAAAACCAGAGCAGCAGTTGAGAAAGCAATGCCGTGGTCGGGGTAATATAATCAAAAGTCTCGACTTATGATTGGATATTTAAAGTATATCATACTTCGATATGACAAATAATTTGCATGTCTAACGTACGTCTTAAATGAAGAAGCAGTAAATTTTATAAAACAAGATGGCCGACACTGAAAACCAGAGCAGCAGTTGAGAAAGCAATGCCGTGGTCGGGTAATATAATCAAAAGTCTCGACTTATGATTGGATATTTAAAGTATATCATACTCGATATGACAAATAATTTGCATGTCTAACGTATATTACGTCTTAAATGAAGAAGCAGTAAATTTTATAAAACAAGATGGCCGACACTGAAAACCAGAGCAGCAGTTGAGAAAGCAATGCCGTTGTCGGGGTAATATAATCAAAAGTCTCGACTTATGATTGGATATTTAAAGTATATCATACTTCGATATGACAAATAATTTGCATGTCTACGTATATTACGTCTTAAATGAAGAAGCAGTAAATTTTATAAAACAAGATGGCCGACACTGAAAACCAGAGCAGCAGTTGAGAAAGCAATGCCGTGGTCGGGGTAATATAATCAAAAGTCTCGACTTATGATTGGATATTTAAAGTATATCATACTTCGATATGACAAATAATTTGCATGTCTACGTATATTACGTCTTAAATGAAGAAGCAGTAAATTTTATAAAACAAGATGGCCGACACTGAAAACAGAGCAGCAGTTGAGAAAGCAATGCCGTTGTCGGGGTAATATAATCAAAAGTCTCGACTTATGATTGGATATTTAAAGTATATCATACATCGATATGACAAATAATTTGCATGTCTAACGTATATTACGTCTTAAATGAAGAAGCAGTAAATTTTATAAAACAAGATGGCCGACACGTAAATTTTATAAAACAAGATGGCGACACTGAAAACCAGAGCAGCAGTTGAGAAGCAATGCCGTGGTCGGGGTAATATAATCAAAAGTCTCGACTTATGATTGGATATTTAAAGTATATCATACTTCGATATGACAAATAATTTGCATGTCTAACGTACGTCTTAAATGAAGAAGCAGTAAATTTTATAAAACAAGATGGCCGACACTGAAAACCAGAGCAGCAGTTGAGAAAGCAATGCCGTGGTCGGGGTAATATAATCAAAAGTCTCGACTTATGATTGGATATTTAAAGTATATCATACTTCGATATGACAAATAATTTGCATGTCTAACGTACGTCTTAAATGAAGAAGCAGTAAATTTTATAAAACAAGATGGCCGACACTGAAAACCAGAGCAGCAGTTGAGAAAGCAATGCCGTTGTCGGGGTAATATAATCAAAAGTCTCGACTTATGATTGGATATTTAAAGTATATCATACATCGATATGACAAATAATTTGCATGTCTCACGTATATTACGTCTTAAATGAAGAAGCAGTAAATTTTATAAAACAAGATGGCCGACACAGTAATTTTATAAAACAAGATGCCGACACTGAAAACCAGAGCAGCAGTTGAGAAAGCAATGCCGTGGTGGGGTAATATAATCAAAAGTCTCGACTTATGATTGGATATTTAAAGTATATCATACTTCGATATGACAAATAATTTGCATGTCTAACGTACGTCTTAAATGAAGAAGCAGTAAATTTTATAAAACAAGATGGCCGACACTGAAAACCAGAGCAGCAGTTGAGAAAGCAATGCCGTTGTCGGGTAATATAATCAAAAGTCTCGACTTATGATTGGATATTTAAAGTATATCATACTTCGATATGACAAATAATTTGCATGTCTAACGTATATTACGTCTTAAATGAAGAAGCAGTAAATTTTATAAAACAAAATGGCCGACACTGAAAACCAGAGCAGCAGTTGAGAAAGCAATGCCGTTGTCGGGTAATATAATCAAAAGTCTCGACTTATGATTGGATATTTAAAGTATATCATACATCGATATGACAAATAATTTGCATGTCTAACGTATATTACGTCTTAAATGAAGAAGCAGTAAATTTTTATAAAACAAGATGGCCGACACTGAAAACCAGAGCAGCAGTTGAGAAAGCAATGCCGTGGTCGGGGTAATATAATCAAAAGTCTCGACTTATGATTGGATATTTAAAATATATCATACTTCGATATGACAAATAATTTGCATGTCTAACGTATATTACGTCTTAAATGAAGAAGCAGTAAATTTTATAAAACAAGATGGCCGACACTGAAAACCAGAGCAGCAGTTGAGAAAGCAATGCCGTTGTCGGGGTAATATAATCAAAAGTCTCGACTTATGATTGGATATTTAAAGTATATCATACATCGATATGACAAATAATTTGCATGTCTCACGTATATTACGTCTTAAATGAAGAAGCAGTAAATTTTATAAAACAAGATGGCCGAACAGTAAATTTTATAAAACAAGATGGCCGACACTGAAAACCAGAGCAGCAGTTGAGAAAGCAATGCCGTGTTGGGGTAATATAATCAAAAGTCTCGACTTATGATTGGATATTTAAAGTATATCATACTTCGATATGACAAATAATTTGCATGTCTAACGTACGTCTTAAATGAAGAAGCAGTAAATTTTATAAAACAAGATGGCCGACACTGAAAACCAGAGCAGCAGTTGAGAAGCAATGCCGTGGTCGGGGTAATATAATCAAAAGTCTCGACTTATGATTGGATATTTAAAGTATATCATACATCGATATGACAAATAATTTGCATGTCTCACGTATATTACGTCTTAAATGAAGAAGCAGTAAATTTTATAAAACAAGATGGCCGACACAGTAAATTTTATAAAACAAGATGGCCGACACTGAAAACCAGAGCAGCAGTTGAGAAAGCAATGCCGTGGTTGGGGTAATATAATCAAAAGTCTCGACTTATGATTGGATATTTAAAGTATATCATACTTCGATATGACAAATAATTTGCATGTCTAACGTACGTCTTAAATGAAGAAGCAGTAAATTTTATAAAACAAGATGGCGACACTGAAAACCAGAGCAGCAGTTGAGAAAGCAATGCCGTGGTCGGGGTAATATAATCAAAAGTCTCGACTTATGATTGGATATTTAAAGTATATCATACTTCGATATGACAAATAATTTGCATGTCTAACGTACGTCTTAAATGAAGAAGCAGTAAATTTTATAAAACAAGATGGCCGACACTGAAAACCAGAGCAGCAGTTGAGAAAGCAATGCCGTGGTCGGGTAATATAATCAAAAGTCTCGACTTATGATTGGATATTTAAAGTATATCATACTTCGATATGACAAATAATTTGCATGTCTAACGTACGTCTTAAATGAAGAAGCAGTAAATTTTATAAAACAAGATGGCCGACACTGAAAACCAGAGCAGCAGTTGAGAAAGCAATGCCGTTGTCGGGGTAATATAATCAAAAGTCTCGACTTATGATTGGATATTTAAAGTATATCATACTCGATATGACAAATAATTTGCATGTCTCACGTATATTACGTCTTAAATGAAGAAGCAGTAAATTTTATAAAACAAGATGGCCGACACAGTAAATTTTATAAAACAAGATGGCCGACACTGAAAACCAGAGCAGCAGTTGAGAAAGCAATGCGTGGTTGGGGTAATATAATCAAAAGTCTCGACTTATGATTGGATATTTAAAGTATATCATACTTCGATATGACAAATAATTTGCATGTCTAACGTACGTCTTAAATGAAGAAGCAGTAAATTTTATAAAACAAGATGGCCGACACTGAAAACCAGAGCAGCAGTTGAGAAAGCAATGCCGTGGTCGGGGTAATATAATCAAAAGTCTCGACTTATGATTGGATATTTAAAGTATATCATACTTCGATATGACAAATAATTTGCATGTCTAACGTACGTCTTAAATGAAGAAGCAGTAAATTTTATAAAACAAGATGGCCGACACTGAAAACCAGAGCAGCAGTTGAGAAAGCAATGCCGTGGTCGGGGTAATATAATCAAAAGTCTCGACTTATGATTGGATATTTAAAGTATATCATACTTCGATATGACAAATAATTTGCATGTCTAACGTACGTCTTAAATGAAGAAGCAGTAAATTTTATAAAACAAGATGGCCGACACTGAAAACCAGAGCAGCAGTTGAGAAAGCAATGCCGTGGTCGGGTAATATAATCAAAAGTCTCGACTTATGATTGGATATTTAAAGTATATCATACTTCGATATGACAAATAATTTGCATGTCTAACGTACGTCTTAAATGAAGAAGCAGTAAATTTTATAAAACAAGATGGCCGACACTGAAAACCAGAGCAGCAGTTGAGAAAGCAATGCCGTGGTTGGGGTAATATAATCAAAAGTCTCGACTTATGATTGGATATTTAAAGTATATCATACTTCGATATGACAAATAATTTGCATGTCTCACGTATATTACGTCTTAAATGAAGAAGCAGTAAATTTTATAAAACAAGATGGCCGACACTGAAAACCAGAGCAGCAGTTGAGAAAGCAATGCCGTTGTCGGGGTAATATAATCAAAAGTCTCGACTTATGATTGGATATTTAAAGTATATCATACATCGATATGACAAATAATTTGCATGTCTAACGTATATTACGTCTTAAATGAAGAAGCAGTAAATTTTATAAAACAAGATGGCCGACACTGAAAACCAGAGCAGCAGTTGAGAAAGCAATGCCGTGGTCGGGGTAATATAATCAAAAGTCTCGACTTATGATTGGATATTTAAAGTATATCATACTTCGATATGACAAATAATTTGCATGTCTAACGTACGTCTTAAATGAAGAAGCAGTAAATTTTATAAAACAAGATGGCCGACACTGAAAACCAGAGCAGCAGTTGAGAAAGCAATGCCGTGGTCGGGGTAATATAATCAAAAGTCTCGACTTATGATTGGATATTTAAAGTATATCATACTTCGATATGACAAATAATTTGCATGTCTAACGTACGTCTTAAATGAAGAAGCAGTAAATTTTATAAAACAAGATGGACGAAACAGTAAATTTTATAAAACAAGATGGCCGACACTGAAAACCAGAGCAGCAGTTGAGAAAGCAATGCCGTGTCGGGGTAATATAATCAAAAGTCTCGACTTATGATTGGATATTTAAAGTATATCATACTTCGATATGACAAATAATTTGCATGTCTAACGTACGTCTTAAATGAAGAAGCAGTAAATTTTATAAAACAAGATGGCCGACACTGAAAACCAGAGCAGCAGTTGAGAAAGCAATGCCGTTGTCGGGTAATATAATCAAAAGTCTCGACTTATGATTGGATATTTAAAGTATATCATACTTCGATATGACAAATAATTTGCATGTCTAACGTACGTCTTAAATGAAGAAGCAGTAAATTTTATAAAACAAGATGGCCGACACTGAAAACCAGAGCAGCAGTTGAGAAAGCAATGCCGTTGTCGGGGTAATATAATCAAAAGTCTCGACTTATGATTGGATATTTAAAGTATATCATACATCGATATGACAAATAATTTGCATGTCTCACGTATATTACGTCTTAAATGAAGAGCAGTAAATTTTATAAAACAAGATGGCGACAGTAAATTTATAAAACAAGATGGCCGACACTGAAAACCAGAGCAGCAGTTGAGAAAGCAATGCCGTGGTCGGGGTAATATAATCAAAAGTCTCGACTTATGATTGGATATTTAAAGTATATCATACTTCGATATGACAAATAATTTGCATGTCTAACGTACGTCTTAAATGAAGAAGCAGTAAATTTTATAAAACAAGATGGCCGACACTGAAAACCAGAGCAGCAGTTGAGAAAGCAATGCCGTGGTCGGGGTAATATAATCAAAAGTCTCGACTTATGATTGGATATTTAAAGTATATCATACTTCGATATGACAAATAATTTGCATGTCTAACGTACGTCTTAAATGAAGAAGCAGTAAATTTTATAAAACAAGATGGCCGACACTGAAAACCAGAGCAGCAGTTGAGAAAGCAATGCCGTTGTCGGGGTAATATAATCAAAAGTCTCGAATTATGATTGGATATTTAAAGTATATCATACATCG
The DNA here is from genome assembly GCF_009193385.2 of Nasonia vitripennis. Lineage (NCBI taxonomy): Eukaryota > Metazoa > Arthropoda > Insecta > Hymenoptera > Pteromalidae > Nasonia > Nasonia vitripennis. The sequence continues at coordinate 74,705 of NW_022279671.1, forward strand.
ATATGACAAATAATTTGCATGTCTCACGTATATTACGTCTTAAATGAAGAAGCAGTAAATTTTATAAAACAAGATGGCCGACCAGTAAATTTTATAAAACAAGATGGCCGACACTGAAAACCAGAGCAGCAGTTGAGAAAGCAATGCCGTGGTTGGGGTAATATAATCAAAAGTCTCGACTTATGATTGGATATTTAAAGTATATCATACTTCGATATGACAAATAATTTGCATGTCTAACGTACGTCTTAAATGAAGAAGCAGTAAATTTTATAAAACAAGATGGCCGACACTGAAAACCAGAGCAGCAGTTGAGAAAGCAATGCCGTTGTCGGGGTAATATAATCAAAAGTCTCGACTTATGATTGGATATTTAAAGTATATCATACTTCGATATGACAAATAATTTGCATGTCATACGTATATTACGTCTTAAATGAAGAAGCAGTAAATTTTATAAAACAAGATGGCCGACACTGAAAACCAGAGCAGCAGTTGAGAAAGCAATGCCGTTGTCGGGGTAATATAATCAAAAGTCTCGACTTATGATTGGATATTTAAAGTATATCATACTTCGATATGACAAATAATTTGCATGTCTAACGTATATTACGTCTTAAATGAAGAAGCAGTAAATTTTATAAAACAAGATGGCCGACACTGAAAACCAGAGCAGCAGTTGAGAAAGCAATGCCGTGGTCGGGGTAATATAATCAAAAGTCTCGACTTATGATTGGATATTTAAAATATATCATACTTCGATATGACAAATAATTTGCATGTCTAACGTATATTACGTCTTAAATGAAGAAGCAGTAAATTTTATAAAACAAGATGGCCGACACTGAAAACCAGAGCAGCAGTTGAGAAAGCAATGCCGTTGTCGGGGTAATATAATCAAAAGTCTCGACTTATGATTGGATATTTAAAGTATATCATACATCGATATGACAAATAATTTGCATGTCTCACGTATATTACGTCTTAAATGAAGAAGCAGTAAATTTTATAAAACAAGATGGCCGAAACAGTAAATTTTATAAAACAAGATGGCCGACACTGAAAACCAGAGCAGCAGTTGAGAAAGCAATGCCGTGGTCGGGTAATATAATCAAAAGTCTCGACTTATGATTGGATATTTAAAGTATATCATACTTCGATATGACAAATAATTTGCATGTCTAACGTACGTCTTAAATGAAGAAGCAGTAAATTTTATAAAACAAGATGGCCGACACTGAAAACCAGAGCAGCAGTTGAGAAAGCAATGCCGTGGTCGGGTAATATAATCAAAAGTCTCGACTTATGATTGGATATTTAAAGTATATCATACATCGATATGACAAATAATTTGCATGTCTAACGTATATTACGTCTTAAATGAAGAAGCAGTAAATTTATAAACAAGATGGCCGACACAGTAAATTTTATAAACAAGATGCCGACACTGAAAACCAGAGCAGCAGTTGAGAAAGCAATGCCGTGGTTGGGGTAATATAATCAAAAGTCTCGACTTATGATTGGATATTTAAAGTATATCATACTTCGATATGACAAATAATTTGCATGTCTAACGTACGTCTTAAATGAAGAAGCAGTAAATTTTATAAAACAAGATGGCCGACACTGAAAACCAGAGCAGCAGTTGAGAAAGCAATGCCGTGGTCGGGTAATATAATCAAAAGTCTCGACTTATGATTGGATATTTAAAGTATATCATACTTCGATATGACAAATAATTTGCATGTCTAACGTACGTCTTAAATGAAGAAGCAGTAAATTTTATAAAACAAGATGGCCGACACTGAAAACCAGAGCAGCAGTTGAGAAAGCAATGCCGTGGTCGGGGTAATATAATCAAAAGTCTCGACTTATGATTGGATATTTAAAGTATATCATACTTCGATATGACAAATAATTTGCATGTCTAACGTACGTCTTAAATGAAGAAGCAGTAAATTTTATAAAACAAGATGGCCGACACTGAAAACCAGAGCAGCAGTTGAGAAAGCAATGCCGTTGTCGGGGTAATATAATCAAAAGTCTCGACTTATGATTGGATATTTAAAGTATATCATACTTCGATATGACAAATAATTTGCATGTCTAACGTATATTACGTCTTAAATGAAGAAGCAGTAAATTTTATAAAACAAGATGGCCGACACTGAAAACAGAGCAGCAGTTGAGAAAGCAATGCCGTTGTCGGGGTAATATAATCAAAAGTCTCGACTTATGATTGGATATTTAAAGTATATCATACTTCGATATGACAAATAATTTGCATGTCTAACGTATATTACGTCTTAAATGAAGAAGCAGTAAATTTTATAAAACAAGATGGCCGACACTGAAAACCAGAGCAGCAGTTGAGAAAGCAATGCCGTGGTCGGGGTAATATAATCAAAAGTCTCGACTTATGATTGGATATTTAAAGTATATCATACTTCGATATGACAAATAATTTGCATGTCTAACGTACGTCTTAAATGAAGAAGCAGTAAATTTTATAAAACAAGATGGCCGACACTGAAAACCAGAGCAGCAGTTGAGAAAGCAATGCCGTGGTCGGGGTAATATAATCAAAAGTCTCGACTTATGATTGGATATTTAAAGTATATCATACATCGATATGACAAATAATTTGCATGTCTAACGTATATTACGTCTTAAATGAAGAAGCAGTAAATTTTATAAAACAAGATGGCCGACCAGTAAATTTTATAAAACAAGATGGCCGACACTGAAAACCAGAGCAGCAGTTGAGAAAGCAATGCCGTGGTTGGGTAATATAATCAAAAGTCTCGACTTATGATTGGATATTTAAAGTATATCATACTTCGATATGACAAATAATTTGCATGTCTAACGTATACGTCTTAAATGAAGAAGCAGTAAATTTTATAAAACAAGATGGCCGACACTGAAAACCAGAGCAGCAGTTGAGAAAGCAATGCCGTGGTCGGGGTAATATAATCAAAAGTCTCGACTTATGATTGGATATTTAAAGTATATCATACTTCGATATGACAAATAATTTGCATGTCTAACGTACGTCTTAAATGAAGAAGCAGTAAATTTTATAAAACAAGATGGCCGACACTGAAAACCAGAGCAGCAGTTGAGAAAGCAATGCCGTGGTCGGGGTAATATAATCAAAAGTCTCGACTTATGATTGGATATTTAAAGTATATCATACTTCGATATGACAAATAATTTGCATGTCTAACGTATATTACGTCTAAATGAAGAAGCAGTAAATTTTATAAAACAAGATGGCCGACACTGAAAACCAGAGCAGCAGTTGAGAAAGCAATGCCGTTGTCGGGTAATATAATCAAAAGTCTCGACTTATGATTGGATATTTAAAGTATATCATACTCGATATGACAAATAATTTGCATGTCTAACGTATATTACGTCTTAAATGAAGAAGCAGTAAATTTTATAAAACAAGATGGCCGACACTGAAAACCAGAGCAGCAGTTGAGAAAGCAATGCCGTGTCGGGGTAATATAATCAAAAGTCTCGACTTATGATTGGATATTTAAAGTATATCATACTTCGATATGACAAATAATTTGCATGTCTAACGTATATTACGTCTTAAATGAAGAAGCAGTAAATTTTATAAAACAAGATGGCCGACACTGAAAACCAGAGCAGCAGTTGAGAAAGCAATGCCGTGGTCGGGTAATATAATCAAAAGTCTCGACTTATGATTGGATATTTAAAGTATATCATACTTCGATATGACAAATAATTTGCATGTCTAACGTACGTCTTAAATGAAGAAGCAGTAAATTTTATAAAACAAGATGGCCGACACTGAAAACCAGAGCAGCAGTTGAGAAAGCAATGCCGTTGTCGGGGTAATATAATCAAAAAGTCTCGACTTATGATTGGATATTTAAAGTATATCATACATCGATATGACAAATAATTTGCATGTCTAACGTATATTACGTCTTAAATGAAGAAGAGTAAATTTTTATAAAACAATGAGTAAATTTTATAAAACAAGATGGCCGACACTGAAAACCAGAGCAGCAGTTGAGAAAGCAATGCCGTGTTGGGTAATATAATCAAAAGTCTCGACTTATGATTGGATATTTAAAGTATATCATACTTCGATATGACAAATAATTTGCATGTCTAACGTACGTCTTAAATGAAGAAGCAGTAAATTTATAAAAACAAGATGGCCGACACTGAAAACCAGAGCAGCAGTTGAGAAAGCAATGCCGTGGTCGGGGTAATATAATCAAAAGTCTCGACTTATGATTGGATATTTAAAGTATATCATACTTCGATATGACAAAATAATTTTGCATGTCTAACGTACGTCTTAAATGAAGAAGCAGTAAATTTTATAAAACAAGATGGCCGACACTGAAAACCAGAGCAGCAGTTGAGAAAGCAATGCCGTTGTCGGGGTAATATAATCAAAAGTCTCGACTTATGATTGGATATTTAAAGTATATCATACATCGATATGACAAATAATTTGCATGTCTCACGTATATTACGTCTTAAATGAAGAAGCAGTAAATTTTATAAAACAAGATGGCCGACACAGTAATTATAAAACAAGATGGCCGACACTGAAAACCAGAGCAGCAGTTGAGAAAGCAATGCCGTGGTTGGGGTAATATAATCAAAAGTCTCGACTTATGATTGGATATTTAAAGTATATCATACTTCGATATGACAAATAATTTGCATGTCTAACGTACGTCTTAAATGAAGAAGCAGTAAATTTTATAAAACAAGATGGCCGACACTGAAAACCAGAGCAGCAGTTGAGAAAGCAATGCCGTGGTCGGGGTAATATAATCAAAAGTCTCGACTTATGATTGGATATTTAAAGTATATCATACTTCGATATGACAAATTTAATTTGCAAATGTCTAACGTATAAACGTCTTAAAAATGAAGAAGCAGTAAATTTTATAAAACAAGATGGCGACACTGAAAACCAGAGCAGCAGTTGAGAAAGCAATGCCGTTGTCGGGGTAATATAATCAAAAGTCTCGAATTATGATTGGATATTTAAAGTATATCATACATCGATATGACAAATAATTTGCATGTCTCACGTATATTACGTCTTAAAGAAGCAGTAAATTTTAAACAAGATGGCCGAAGTAAATTTTATAAAACAAGATGGCCGACACTGAAAACCAGAGCAGCAGTTGAGAAAGCAATGCCGTGGTTGGGGTAATATAATCAAAAGTCTCGACTTATGATTGGATATTTAAAGTATATCATACTTCGATATGACAAATAATTTGCATGTCTAACGTACGTCTTAAATGAAGAAGCAGTAAATTTTTATAAAACAAGATGGCCGACACTGAAAACCAGAGCAGCAGTTGAGAAAGCAATGCCGTGGTCGGGTAATATAATCAAAAGTCTCGACTTATGATTGGATATTTAAAGTATATCATACTTCGATATGACAAATAATTTGCATGTCTAACGTATATTTACGTCTTAAATGAAGAAGCAGTAAATTTTATAAAACAAGATGGCCGACACTGAAACCAGAGCAGCAGCAGTTGAGAAAGCAATGCCGTTGTCGGGGTAATATAATCAAAAGTCTCGACTTATGATTGGATATTTAAAGTATATCATACATCGATATGACAAATAATTTGCATGTCTAACGTATATTACGTCTTAAATGAAGAAGCAGTAAATTTTTATAAAACAAGATGGCCGACACTGAAAAACCAGAGCAGCAGTTGAGAAAGCAATGCCGTGGTCGGGGTAATATAATCAAAAGTCTCGACTTATGATTGGATATTTAAAGTATATCATACTTCGATATGACAAATAATTTGCATGTCTAACGTACGTCTTAAATGAAGAAGCAGTAAATTTATAAAACAAGATGGCCGACACTGAAACCAGAGCAGCAGTTGAGAAAGCAATGCCGTGGTTGGGGTAATATAATCAAAAGTCTCGACTTATGATTGGATATTTAAAGTATATCATACTTCGATATGACAAATAATTTGCATGTCTAACGTACGTCTTAAATGAAGAAGCAGTAAATTTTATAAAACAAGATGGCCGACACTGAAAACCAGAGCAGCAGTTGAGAAAGCAATGCCGTGGTCGGGGTAATATAATCAAAAGTCTCGACTTATGATTGGATATTTAAAGTATATCATACTTCGATATGACAAATAATTTGCATGTCTAAACGTACGTCTTAAATGAAGAAGCAGTAAATTTTATAAAACAAGATGGCCGACACTGAAAACCAGAGCAGCAGTTGAGAAAGCAATGCCGTGGTCGGGTAATATAATCAAAAGTCTCGACTTATGATTGGATATTTAAAGTATATCATACTTCGATATGACAAATAATTTGCATGTCTAACGTACGTCTTAAATGAAGAAGCAGTAAATTTTATAAAACAAGATGGCCGACACTGAAAACCAGAGCAGCAGTTGAGAAAGCAATGCCGTTGTCGGGGTAATATAATCAAAAGTCTCGACTTATGATTGGATATTTAAAGTATATCATACATCGATATGACAAATAATTTGCATGTCTCACGTATATTACGTCTTAAATGAAGAAGCAGTAAATTTTATAAAACAAGATGGCCGACACAGTAAATTTTATAAAACAAGATGGCCGACACTGAAAACCAGAGCAGCAGTTGAGAAAGCAATGCCGTGGTTGGGGTATATAATCAAAAGTCTCGACTTATGATTGGATATTTAAAGTATATCATACTTCGATATGACAAATAATTTGCATGTCTAACGTACGTCTAAAATGAAGAAGCAGTAAATTTTATAAAACAAGATGGCCGACACTGAAAACCAGAGCAGCAGTTGAGAAAGCAATGCCGTTGTTGGGGTAATATAATCAAAAGTCTCGACTTATGATTGGATATTTAAAGTATATCATACATCGATATGACAAATAATTTGCATGTCTAACGTATATTACGTCTTAAATGAAGAAGCAGTAAATTTTATAAAACAAGATGGCCGACGCTGATAACACGAGCAGCAGTTGAGAAAGCAATGCCGTGGTCGGGGTAATATAATCAAAAGTCTCGACTTATGATTGGATATTTAAAGTATATCATACATCGATATGACAAATAATTTGCATGTCTAACGTATATTACGTCTTAAATGAAGAAGCAGTAAATTTTATAAAACAAGATGGCCGACACTGAAAACCAGAGCAGCAGTTGAGAAAGCAATGCCGTGGTCGGGGTAATATAATCAAAAGTCTCGACTTATGATTGGATATTTAAAGTATATCATACTTCGATATGACAAATAATTTGCATGTCTAACGTATATTACGTCTTAAATGAAGAAGCAGTAAATTTTATAAAACAAGATGGCCGACACTGAAAACCAGAGCAGCAGTTGAGAAAGCAATGCCGTTGTCGGGGTAATATAATCAAAAGTCTCGACTTATGATTGGATATTTAAAGTATATCATACTTCGATATGACAAATAATTTGCATGTCTAACGTATATTACGTCTTAAATGAAGAAGCAGTAAATTTTATAAAACAAGATGGCCGACACTGAAAACCAGAGCAGCAGTTGAGAAAGCAATGCCGTTGTCGGGTAATATAATCAAAAGTCTCGACTTATGATTGGATATTTAAAGTATATCATACTTCGATATGACAAATAATTTGCATGTCTAACGTATCGTCTTAAATGAAGAAGCAGTAAATTTATAAAACAAGATGGCCGACACTGAAAACCAGAGCAGCAGTTGAGAAAGCAATGCCGTGGTCGGGGTAATATAATCAAAAGTCTCGACTTATGATTGGATATTTAAAGTATATCATACTTCGATATGACAAATAATTTGCATGTCTAACGTATATTACGTCTTAAATGAAGAAGCAGTAAATTTTATAAAACAAGATGGCCGACACTGAAAACCAGAGCAGCAGTTGAGAAAGCAATGCCGTTGTCGGGGTAATATAATCAAAAGTCTCGACTTATGATTGGATATTTAAAGTATATCATACTTCGATATGACAAATAATTTGCATGTCTCACGTATATTACGTCTTAAATGAAGAAGCAGTAAATTTTATAAAACAAGATGGCCGACACAGTAAATTTTATAAAACAAGATGGCCGACACTGAAAACCAGAGCAGCAGTTGAGAAAGCAATGCCGTTGTTGGGGTAATATAATCAAAAGTCTCGACTTATGATTGGATATTTAAAGTATATCATACTTCGATATGACAAATAATTTGCATGTCTAACGTACGTCTTAAATGAAGAAGCAGTAAATTTTATAAAACAAGATGGCCGACACTGAAAACCAGAGCAGCAGTTGAGAAAGCAATGCCGTTGTCGGGGTAATATAATCAAAAGTCTCGACTTATGATTGGATATTTAAAGTATATCATACTTCGATATGACAAATAATTTGCATGTCTAACGTATTTACGTCTTAAATGAAGAAGCAGTAAATTTTATAAAACAAGATGGCCGACACTGAAAACCAGAGCAGCAGTTGAGAAAGCAATGCCGTGGTCGGGGTAATATAATCAAAAGTCTCGACTTATGATTGGATATTTAAAGTATATCATACTTCGATATGACAAATAATTTGCATGTCTAACGTACGTCTTAAATGAAGAAGCAGTAAATTTTATAAAACAAGATGGCCGACACTGAAAACCAGAGCAGCAGTTGAGAAAGCAATGCCGTTGTCGGGGGTAATATAATCAAAAGTCTCGACTTATGATTGGATATTTAAAGTATATCATACTTCGATATGACAAATAATTTGCATGTCTAACGTATATTACGTCTTAAATGAAGAAGCAGTAAATTTTATAAAACAAGATGGCCGACACTGAAAACCAGAGCAGCAGTTGAGAAAGCAATGCCGTTGTCGGGGTAATATAATCAAAAGTCTCGACTTATGATTGGATATTTAAAGTATATCATACTTCGATATGACAAATAATTTGCATGTCTAACGTATATTACGTCTTAAATGAAGAAGCAGTAAATTTTATAAAACAAGATGGCCGACACTGAAAACCAGAGCAGCAGTTGAGAAAGCAATGCCGTGGTCGGGGTAATATAATCAAAAGTCTCGACTTATGATTGGATATTTAAAGTATATCATACTTCGATATGACAAATAATTTGCATGTCTAACGTATATTACGTCTTAAATGAAGAAGCAGTAAATTTTATAAAACAAGATGGCCGACACTGAAAACCAGAGCAGCAGTTGAGAAAGCAATGCCGTTGTCGGGTAATATAATCAAAAGTCTCGACTTATGATTGGATATTTAAAGTATATCATACATCGATATGACAAATAATTTGCATGTCTCACGTATATTACGTCTTAAATGAAGAAGCAGTAAATTTTATAAACAAGATGGCCGACACAGTAAATTTATAAAACAAGATGGCCGACACTGAAAACCAGAGCAGCAGTTGAGAAAGCAATGCCGTGTTTGGGGTAATATAATCAAAAGTCTCGACTTATGATTGGATATTTAAAGTATATCATACTTCGATATGACAAATAATTTGCATGTCTAACGTACGTCTTAAATGAAGAAGCAGTAAATTTTATAAAACAAGATGGCCGACACTGAAACCAGAGCAGCAGTTGAGAAAGCAATGCCGTTGTCGGGGTAATATAATCAAAAGTCTCGACTTATGATTGGATATTTAAAGTATATCATACATTCGATATGACAAATAATTTGCATGTCTCACGTATATTACGTCTTAAATGAAGAAGCAGTAAATTTTTATACAAGAATGGCCGACACAGTAAATTTTATAAAACAAGATGGCCGACACTGAAAACCAGAGCAGCAGTTGAGAAAGCAATGCCGTTGGGGTAATATAATCAAAAGTCTCGACTTATGATTGGATATTTAAAGTATATCATACTTCGATATGACAAATAATTTGCATGTCTAACGTACGTCTTAAATGAAGAAGCAGTAAATTTTATAAAACAAGATGGCCGACACTGAAAACCAGAGCAGCAGTTGAGAAAGCAATGCCGTGGTTGGGGTAATATAATCAAAAGTCTCGACTTATGATTGGATATTTAAAGTATATCATACTTCGATATGACAAATAATTTGCATGTCTACGTATATTACGTCTTAAATGAAGAAGCAGTAAATTTTATAAAACAAGATGGCCGACACTGAAAACCAGAGCAGCAGTTGAGAAAGCAATGCCGTGGTCGGGGTAATATAATCAAAAGTCTCGACTTATGATTGGATATTTAAAGTATATCATACTTCGATATGACAAATAATTTGCATGTCTAACGTACGTCTTAAATGAAGAAGCAGTAAATTTTATAAAACAAGATGGCCGACACTGAAAACCAGAGCAGCAGTTGAGAAAGCAATGCCGTGGTCGGGGTAATATAATCAAAAGTCTCGACTTATGATTGGATATTTAAAGTATATCATACTTCGATATGACAAATAATTTGCATGTCTAACGTACGTCTTAAATGAAGAAGCAGTAAATTTTTATAAAACAAGATGGCCGACACTGAAAACCAGAGCAGCAGTTGAGAAAGCAATGCCGTTGTCGGGGTAATATAATCAAAAGTCTCGACTTATGATTGGATATTTAAAGTATATCATACATCGATATGACAAATAATTTGCATGTCTAACGTATATTACGTCTTAAATGAAGAAGCAGTAAATTTTATAAAACAAGATGGCCGACACTGAAAACCAGAGCAGCAGTTGAGAAAGCAATGCCGTGTCGGGGTAATATAATCAAAAGTCTCGACTTATGATTGGATATTTAAAGTATATCATACTTCGATATGACAAATAATTTGCATGTCTAACGTACGTCTTAAATGAAGAAGCAGTAAATTTTATAAAACAAGATGGCCGACACTGAAACAGAGCAGCAGTTGAGAAAGCAATGCCGTGGTCGGGTAATATAATCAAAAGTCTCGACTTATGATTGGATATTTAAAGTATATATCATACTTCGATATGACAAATAATTTGCATGTCTAACGTACGTCTTAAATGAAGAAGCAGTAAATTTTATAAAACAAGATGGCCGACACTGAAAACCAGAGCAGCAGTTGAGAAAGCAATGCCGTTGTCGGGGTAATATAATCAAAAGTCTCGACTTATGATTGGATATTTAAAGTATATCATACATCGATATGACAAATAATTTGCATGTCTAACGTATATTACGTCTTAAATGAAGAAGCAGTAAATTTTATAAAAACAGATGGCCGACACTGAAAACCAGAGCAGCAGTTGAGAAAGCAATGCCGTGGTCGGGGTAATATAATCAAAAGTCTCGACTTATGATTGGATATTTAAAGTATATCATACTTCGATATGACAAATAATTTGCATGTCTAACGTATATTACGTCTTAAATGAAGAAGCAGTAAATTTTATAAAACAAGATGGCCGACACTGAAAACCAGAGCAGCAGTTGAGAAAGCAATGCCGTTGTCGGGGTAATATAATCAAAAGTCTCGACTTATGATTGGATATTTAAAGTATATCATACTCGATATGACAAATAATTTGCATGTCTCACGTATATTACGTCTTAAATGAAGAAGCAGTAAATTTTATAAAACAAGATGCCGACACAGTAAATTTTATAAAACAAGATGGCCGACACTGAAAACCAGAGCAGCAGTTGAGAAAGCAATGCCGTGGTTGGGGTAATATAATCAAAAGTCTCGACTTATGATTGGATATTTAAAAGTATATCATACTTCGATATGACAAATAATTTGCATGTCTAACGTACGTCTTAAATGAAGAAGCAGTAAATTTTATAAAACAAGATGGCCGACACTGAAAACCAGAGCAGCAGTTGAGAAAGCAATGCCGTTGTCGGGTAATATAATCAAAAGTCTCGACTTATGATTGGATATTTAAAGTATATCATACTCGATATGACAAATAATTTGCATGTCTAACGTATATTACGTCTTAAATGAAGAAGCAGTAAATTTTATAAAACAAGATGGCCGACACAGTAAAAACAAGATGGCCGACACTGAAAACCAGAGCAGCAGTTGAGAAAGCAATGCCGTGTTGGGGTAATATAATCAAAAGTCTCGACTTATGATTGGATATTTAAAGTATATCATACTTCGATATGACAAATAATTTGCATGTCTAACGTACGTCTTAAATGAAGAAGCAGTAAATTTTATAAAACAAGATGGCCGACACTGAAAACCAGAGCAGCAGTTGAGAAAGCAATGCCGTGGTCGGGGTAATATAATCAAAAGTCTCGACTTATGATTGGATATTTAAAGTATATCATACTTCGATATGACAAATAATTTGCATGTCTAACGTATATTACGTCTTAAATGAAGAAGCAGTAAATTTTATAAAACAAGATGGCCGACACTGAAAACCAGAGCAGCAGTTGAGAAAGCAATGCCGTGGTCGGGGTAATATAATCAAAAGTCTCGACTTATGATTGGATATTTAAAGTATATCATACTTCGATATGACAAATAATTTGCATGTCTAACGTACGTCTTAAATGAAGAAGCAGTAAATTTATAAAAACAAGATGGCCGACACTGAAAACCAGAGCAGCAGTTGAGAAAGCAATGCCGTGTTGGGGGTAATATAATCAAAAGTCTCGACTTATGATTGGATATTTAAAGTATATCATACTTCGATATGACAAATAATTTGCATGTCTAACGTACGTCTTAAATGAAGAAGCAGTAAATTTTAAAAACAAGATGGCCGACACTGAAAACCAGAGCAGCAGTTGAGAAAGCAATGCCGTTGTCGGGTATAATATAATCAAAAGTCTCGACTTATGATTGGATATTTAAAGTATATCATACTTCGATATGACAAATAATTTGCATGTCTAACGTATATTTACGTCTTAAATGAAGAAGCAGTAAATTTATAAAACAAGATGGCCGACACTGAAAACCAGAGCAGCAGTTGAGAAAGCAATGCCGTGGTCGGGGTAATATAATCAAAAGTCTCGACTTATGATTGGATATTTAAAGTATATCATACTTCGATATGACAAATAATTTGCATGTCTAACGTATATTACGTCTTAAATGAAGAAGCAGTAAAATTTTATAAAACAAGATGGCCGACACTGAAACCAGAGCAGCAGTTGAGAAAGCAATCGTGTGTCGGGGTAATATAATCAAAAGTCTCGACTTATGATTGGATATTTAAAGTAATATATCATACTTCGATATGACAAATAATTTGCATGTCTAACGTATATTACGTCTTAAATGAAGAAGCAGTAAATTTTATAAAACAAGATGGCCGACACTGAAAACCAGAGCAGCAGTTGAGAAAGCAATGCCGTTGTCGGGGTAATATAATCAAAAGTCTCGACTTATGAGGATATTTAAAGTATATCATACATCGATATGACAAATAATTTGCATGTCTCACGTATATTACGTCTTAAATGAAGAAGCAGTAAATTTTATAAAACAAGATGGCCGACACAGTAATTTTATAAAAACAAGATGGCCGACACTGAAACCAGAGCAGCAGTTGAGAAAGCAATGCCGTGGTTGGGGTAATATAATCAAAAGTCTCGACTTATGATTGGATATTTAAAGTATATCATACTTCGATATGACAAATAATTTGCATGTCTAACGTACGTCTTAAATGAAGAAGCAGTAAATTTTATAAAACAAGATGGCCGACACTGAAAACCAGAGCAGCAGTTGAGAAAGCAATGCCGTGGTTGGGGTAATATAATCAAAAGTCTCGACTTATGATTGGATATTTAAAGTATATCATACTTCGATATGACAAATAATTTGCATGTCTAACGTATATTACGTCTTAAATGAAGAAGCAGTAATTTTATAAAACAAGATGGCCGACACTGAAAACCAGAGCAGCAGTTGAGAAAGCAATGCCGTGGTCGGGGTAATATAATCAAAAGTCTCGACTTATGATTGGATATTTAAAGTATATCATACTTCGATATGACAAATAATTTGCATGTCTAACGTACGTCTTAAATGAAGAAGCAGTAAATTTTATAAAACAAGATGGCCGACACTGAAAACCAGAGCAGCAGTTGAGAGAAGCAATGCCGTGGTTGGGGTAATATAATCAAAAGTCTCGACTTATGATTGGATATTTAAAGTATATCATACTTCGATATGACAAATAATTTGCATGTCTAACGTACGTCTTAAATGAAGAAGCAGTAAATTTTATAAAACAAGATGGCCGACACTGAAAACCAGAGCAGCAGTTGAGAAAGCAATGCCGTTGTCGGGGTAATATAATCAAAAGTCTCGACTTATGATTGGATATTTAAAGTATATCATACTTCGATATGACAAATAATTTGCATGTCTAACGTATATTACGTCTTAAATGAAGAAGCAGTAAATTTTATAAAACAAGATGGCCGACACTGAAAAACCAGAGCAGCAGTTGAGAAAGCAATGCCGTTGTCGGGGTAATATAATCAAAAGTCTCGACTTATGATTGGATATTTAAAGTATATCATACTTCGATATGACAAATAATTTGCATGTCTAACGTATATTACGTCTTAAATGAAGAAGCAGTAAATTTTATAAAACAAGATGGCCGACACTGAAAACCAGAGCAGCAGTTGAGAAAGCAATGCCGTGGTTGGGTAATATAATCAAAAGTCTCGACTTATGATTGGATATTTAAAGTATATCATACTTCGATATGACAAATAATTTGCATGTCTAACGTATATTACGTCTTAAATGAAGAAGCAGTAAATTTTATAAAACAAGATGGCCGACACTGAAAACCAGAGCAGCAGTTGAGAAAGCAATGCCGTTGTCGGGGTAATATAATCAAAAGTCTCGACTTATGATTGGATATTTAAAGTATATCATACATCGATATGACAAATAATTTGCATGTCTAACGTATATTACGTCTTAAATGAAGAAGCAGTAAATTTTATAAAACAAGATGGCCGACACTGAAAACCAGAGCAGCAGTTGAGAAAGCAATGCCGTGTCGGGTAATATAATCAAAAGTCTCGACTTATGATTGGATATTTAAAGTATATCATACTTCGATATGACAAATAATTTGCATGTCTAACGTATATTACGTCTTAAATGAAGAAGCAGTAAATTTTATAAAACAAGATGGCCGACACTGAAAACCAGAGCAGCAGTTGAGAAAGCAATGCCGTTGTCGGGGTAATATAATCAAAAGTCTCGACTTATGATTGGATATTTAAAGTATATCATACATCGATATGACAAATAATTTGCATGTCTCACGTATATTACGTCTTAAATGAAGAAGCAGTAAATTTTATAAAACAAGATGGCCGACCAGTAAATTTATAAAACAAGATGGCCGACACTGAAAACCAGAGCAGCAGTTGAGAAAGCAATGCCGTGGTTGGGGTAATATAATCAAAAGTCTCGACTTATGATTGGATATTTAAAGTATATCATACTTCGATATGACAAATAATTTGCATGTCTAACGTACGTCTTAAATGAAGAAGCAGTAAATTTTATAAAACAAGATGGCCGACACTGAAAACCAGAGCAGCAGTTGAGAAAGCAATGCCGTTGTCGGGGTAATATAATCAAAAGTCTCGACTTATGATTGGATATTTAAAGTATATCATACATCGATATGACAAATAATTTGCATGTCTCACGTATATTACGTCTTAAATGAAGAAGCAGTAAATTTATAAACAAGATGCCGACACAGTAAATTTTATAAAACAAGATGGCCGACACTGAAAACCAGAGCAGCAGTTGAGAAAGCAATGCCGTGTCGGGTAATATAATCAAAAGTCTCGACTTATGATTGGATATTTAAAGTATATCATACATCGATATGACAAATAATTTGCATGTCTCACGTATATTACGTCTTAAATGAAGAGCAGTAAATTTTATAAACAAGATGGCCGACACAGTAAATTTATAAAACAAGATGGCCGACACTGAAAACCAGAGCAGCAGTTGAGAAAGCAATGCCGTGGTTGGGGTAATATAATCAAAAGTCTCGACTTATGATTGGATATTTAAAGTATATCATACTTCGATATGACAAATAATTTGCATGTCTAACGTACGTCTTAAATGAAGAAGCAGTAAATTTTATAAAACAAGATGGCCGACACTGAAAACCAGAGCAGCAGTTGAGAAAGCAATGCCGTTGTCGGGGTAATATAATCAAAAGTCTCGACTTATGATTGGATATTTAAAGTATATCATACATTCGATATGACAAATAATTTGCATGTCTCACGTATATTACGTCTTAAATGAAGAAGCAGTAAATTTTATAAAACAAGATGGCCGACACAGTAAATTTTATAAACAAGATGCCGACACTGAAACCAGAGCAGCAGTTGAGAAAGCAATGCCGTGGTCGGGGTAATATAATCAAAAGTCTCGACTTATGATTGGATATTTAAAGTATATCATACTTCGATATGACAAATAATTTGCATGTCTAACGTACGTCTTAAATGAAGAAGCAGTAAATTTTATAAAACAAGATGGCCGACACTGAAAACCAGAGCAGCAGTTGAGAAAGCAATGCCGTGTCGGGTAATATAATCAAAAGTCTCGACTTATGATTGGATATTTAAAGTATATCATACTTCGATATGACAAATAATTTGCATGTCTAACGTATATTACGTCTTAAATGAAGAAGCAGTAAATTTTATAAAACAAGATGGCCGACACTGAAAACCAGAGCAGCAGTTGAGAAAGCAATGCCGTGGTCGGGTAATATAATCAAAAGTCTCGACTTATGATTGGATATTTAAAGTATATCATACTTCGATATGACAAATAATTTGCATGTCTAACGTACGTCTTAAATGAAGAAGCAGTAAATTTTATAAAACAAGATGGCCGACACTGAAAACCAGAGCAGCAGTTGAGAAAGCAATGCCGTGGTCGGGGTAATATAATCAAAAGTCTCGACTTATGATTGGATATTTAAAGTATATCATACTTCGATATGACAAATAATTTGCATGTCTAACGTATATTACGTCTTAAATGAAGAAGCAGTAAATTTTATAAAACAAGATGGCCGACACTGAAAACCAGAGCAGCAGTTGAGAAAGCAATGCCGTTGTCGGGTAATATAATCAAAAGTCTCGACTTATGATTGGATATTTAAAGTATATCATACATCGATATGACAAATAATTTGCATGTCTAACGTATATTACGTCTTAAATGAAGAAGCAGTAAATTTTATAAAACAAGATGGCCGACACTGAAAACCAGAGCAGCAGTTGAGAAAGCAATGCCGTGGTCGGGGTAATATAATCAAAAGTCTCGACTTATGATTGGATATTTAAAGTATATCATACTTCGATATGACAAATAATTTGCATGTCTAACGTATATTACGTCTTAAATGAAGAAGCAGTAAATTTTATAAAACAAGATGGCCGACACTGAAAACCAGAGCAGCAGTTGAGAAAGCAATGCCGTTGTCGGGGTAATATAATCAAAAGTCTCGACTTATGATTGGATATTTAAAGTATATCATACTTCGATATGACAAATAATTTGCATGTCTCAACGTATATTACGTCTTAAATGAAGAAGCAGTAAATTTTATAAAACAAGATGGCCGACACAGTAAATTTTATAAAACAAGATGGCCGACACTGAAAACCAGAGCAGCAGTTGAGAAAGCAATGCCGTGGTCGGGGTAATATAATCAAAAGTCTCGACTTATGATTGGATATTTAAAGTATATCATACTTCGATATGACAAATAATTTGCATGTCTAACGTACGTCTTAAATGAAGAAGCAGTAAATTTTATAAAACAAGATGGCCGACACTGAAAACCAGAGCAGCAGTTGAGAAAGCAATGCCGTTGTCGGGGTAATATAATCAAAAGTCTCGACTTATGATTGGATATTTAAAGTATATCATACTTCGATATGACAAATAATTTGCATGTCTCAACGTATATTACGTCTTAAATGAAGAAGCAGTAAATTTTATAAAACAAGATGGCCGACACAGTAAATTTTATAAAACAAGATGGCCGACACTGAAAACCAGAGCAGCAGTTGAGAAAGCAATGCCGTGGTTGGGGTAATATAATCAAAAGTCTCGACTTATGATTGGATATTTAAAGTATATCATACTTCGATATGACAAATAATTTGCATGTCTAACGTACGTCTTAAATGAAGAAGCAGTAAATTTTATAAAACAAGATGGCCGACACTGAAAACCAGAGCAGCAGTTGAGAAAGCAATGCCGTGGTCGGGGTAATATAATCAAAAGTCTCGACTTATGATTGGATATTTAAAGTATATCATACTTCGATATGACAAATAATTTGCATGTCTAACGTATATTACGTCTTAAATGAAGAAGCAGTAAATTTTATAAAACAAGATGGCCGACACTGAAAACCAGAGCAGCAGTTGAGAAAGCAATGCCGTGGTCGGGGTAATATAATCAAAAGTCTCGACTTATGATTGGATATTTAAAGTATATCATACTTCGATATGACAAATAATTTGCATGTCTAACGTACGTCTTAAATGAAGAAGCAGTAAATTTTATAAAACAAGATGGCCGACACTGAAAACCAGAGCAGCAGTTGAGAAAGCAATGCCGTGGTTGGGGTAATATAATCAAAAGTCTCGACTTATGATTGGATATTTAAAGTATATCATACTTCGATATGACAAATAATTTGCATGTCTAACGTACGTCTTAAATGAAGAAGCAGTAAATTTTATAAAACAAGATGGCCGACACTGAAAACCAGAGCAGCAGTTGAGAAAGCAATGCCGTGGTTGGGGTAATATAATCAAAAGTCTCGACTTATGATTGGATATTTAAAGTATATCATACTTCGATATGACAAATAATTTGCATGTCTAACGTACGTCTTAAATGAAGAAGCAGTAAATTTTATAAAACAAGATGGCCGACACTGAAAACCAGAGCAGCAGTTGAGAAAGCAATGCCGTTGTCGGGGTAATATAATCAAAAGTCTCGACTTATGATTGGATATTTAAAGTATATCATACTTCGATATGACAAATAATTTGCATGTCTAACGTATATTACGTCTTAAATGAAGAAGCAGTAAATTTTATAAAACAAGATGGCCGACACTGAAAACCAGAGCAGCAGTTGAGAAAGCAATGCCGTTGTCGGGGTAATATAATCAAAAGTCTCGACTTATGATTGGATATTTAAAGTATATCATACTTCGATATGACAAATAATTTGCATGTCTAACGTATATTACGTCTTAAATGAAGAAGCAGTAAATTTTATAAAACAAGATGGCCGACACTGAAAACCAGAGCAGCAGTTGAGAAAGCAATGCCGTGGTCGGGGTAATATAATCAAAAGTCTCGACTTATGATTGGATATTTAAAGTATATCATACTTCGATAT
The DNA here is from genome assembly GCF_009193385.2 of Nasonia vitripennis. NCBI lineage: Eukaryota > Metazoa > Arthropoda > Insecta > Hymenoptera > Pteromalidae > Nasonia > Nasonia vitripennis. The sequence continues at coordinate 94,181 of NW_022279671.1, forward strand.
GACAAATAATTTGCATGTCTAACGTACGTCTTAAATGAAGAAGCAGTAAATTTTATAAAACAAGATGGCCGACACTGAAAACCAGAGCAGCAGTTGAGAAAGCAATGCCGTGGTCGGGGTAATATAATCAAAAGTCTCGACTTATGATTGGATATTTAAAGTATATCATACTTCGATATGACAAATAATTTGCATGTCTAACGTACGTCTTAAATGAAGAAGCAGTAAATTTTATAAAACAAGATGGCCGACACTGAAAACCAGAGCAGCAGTTGAGAAAGCAATGCCGTGGTCGGGGTAATATAATCAAAAGTCTCGACTTATGATTGGATATTTAAAGTATATCATACTTCGATATGACAAATAATTTGCATGTCTAACGTACGTCTTAAATGAAGAAGCAGTAAATTTTATAAAACAAGATGGCCGACACTGAAAACCAGAGCAGCAGTTGAGAAAGCAATGCCGTTGTCGGGGTAATATAATCAAAAGTCTCGACTTATGATTGGATATTTAAAGTATATCATACTTCGATATGACAAATAATTTGCATGTCTAACGTATATTACGTCTTAAATGAAGAAGCAGTAAATTTTATAAAACAAGATGGCCGACACTGAAAACCAGAGCAGCAGTTGAGAAAGCAATGCCGTTGTCGGGTAATATAATCAAAAGTCTCGACTTATGATTGGATATTTAAAGTATATCATACATCGATATGACAAATAATTTGCATGTCTAACGTATATTACGTCTTAAATGAAGAAGCAGTAAATTTTATAAAACAAGATGGCCGACACTGAAAACCAGAGCAGCAGTTGAGAAAGCAATGCCGTGGTCGGGGTAATATAATCAAAAGTCTCGACTTATGATTGGATATTTAAAGTATATCATACTTCGATATGACAAATAATTTGCATGTCTAACGTACGTCTTAAATGAAGAAGCAGTAAATTTTATAAAACAAGATGGCCGACACTGAAAACCAGAGCAGCAGTTGAGAAAGCAATGCCGTGGTTGGGGTAATATAATCAAAAGTCTCGACTTATGATTGGATATTTAAAGTATATCATACTTCGATATGACAAATAATTTGCATGTCTAACGTACGTCTTAAATGAAGAAGCAGTAAATTTTATAAAACAAGATGGCCGACACTGAAAACCAGAGCAGCAGTTGAGAAAGCAATGCCGTGGTCGGGGTAATATAATCAAAAGTCTCGACTTATGATTGGATATTTAAAGTATATCATACTTCGATATGACAAATAATTTGCATGTCTAACGTACGTCTTAAATGAAGAAGCAGTAAATTTTATAAAACAAGATGGCCGACACTGAAAACCAGAGCAGCAGTTGAGAAAGCAATGCCGTTGTCGGGGTAATATAATCAAAAGTCTCGACTTATGATTGGATATTTAAAGTATATCATACATCGATATGACAAATAATTTGCATGTCTCACGTATATTACGTCTTAAATGAAGAAGCAGTAAATTTTATAAAACAAGATGGCCGACACAGTAAATTTTATAAAACAAGATGGCCGACACTGAAAACCAGAGCAGCAGTTGAGAAAGCAATGCCGTGGTTGGGGTAATATAATCAAAAGTCTCGACTTATGATTGGATATTTAAAGTATATCATACTTCGATATGACAAATAATTTGCATGTCTAACGTACGTCTTAAATGAAGAAGCAGTAAATTTTATAAAACAAGATGGCCGACACTGAAAACCAGAGCAGCAGTTGAGAAAGCAATGCCGTTGTCGGGGTAATATAATCAAAAGTCTCGACTTATGATTGGATATTTAAAGTATATCATACTTCGATATGACAAATAATTTGCATGTCTAACGTATATTACGTCTTAAATGAAGAAGCAGTAAATTTTATAAAACAAGATGGCCGACACTGAAAACCAGAGCAGCAGTTGAGAAAGCAATGCCGTGGTCGGGGTAATATAATCAAAAGTCTCGACTTATGATTGGATATTTAAAGTATATCATACTTCGATATGACAAATAATTTGCATGTCTAACGTACGTCTTAAATGAAGAAGCAGTAAATTTTATAAAACAAGATGGCCGACACTGAAAACCAGAGCAGCAGTTGAGAAAGCAATGCCGTGGTCGGGGTAATATAATCAAAAGTCTCGACTTATGATTGGATATTTAAAGTATATCATACTTCGATATGACAAATAATTTGCATGTCTAACGTATATTACGTCTTAAATGAAGAAGCAGTAAATTTTATAAAACAAGATGGCCGACACTGAAAACCAGAGCAGCAGTTGAGAAAGCAATGCCGTTGTCGGGGTAATATAATCAAAAGTCTCGACTTATGATTGGATATTTAAAGTATATCATACTTCGATATGACAAATAATTTGCATGTCTAACGTATATTACGTCTTAAATGAAGAAGCAGTAAATTTTATAAAACAAGATGGCCGACACTGAAAACCAGAGCAGCAGTTGAGAAAGCAATGCCGTGGTCGGGGTAATATAATCAAAAGTCTCGACTTATGATTGGATATTTAAAGTATATCATACTTCGATATGACAAATAATTTGCATGTCTAACGTATATTACGTCTTAAATGAAGAAGCAGTAAATTTTATAAAACAAGATGGCCGACACTGAAAACCAGAGCAGCAGTTGAGAAAGCAATGCCGTTGTCGGGGTAATATAATCAAAAGTCTCCACTTATGATTGGATATTTAAAGTATATCATACTTCGATATGACAAATAATTTGCATGTCTCACGTATATTACGTCTTAAATGAAGAAGCAGTAAATTTTATAAAACAAGATGGCCGACACAGTAAATTTTATAAAACAAGATGGCCGACACTGAAAACCAGAGCAGCAGTTGAGAAAGCAATGCCGTGGTTGGGGTAATATAATCAAAAGTCTCGACTTATGATTGGATATTTAAAGTATATCATACTTCGATATGACAAATAATTTGCATGTCTAACGTACGTCTTAAATGAAGAAGCAGTAAATTTTATAAAACAAGATGGCCGACACTGAAAACCAGAGCAGCAGTTGAGAAAGCAATGCCGTTGTCGGGGTAATATAATCAAAAGTCTCGACTTATGATTGGATATTTAAAGTATATCATACTTCGATATGACAAATAATTTGCATGTCTACGTATATTACGTCTTAAATGAAGAAGCAGTAAATTTTATAAAACAAGATGGCCGACACAGTAAATTTTTAAACAAGATGGCCGACACTGAAAACCAGAGCAGCAGTTGAGAAAGCAATGCCGTGGTTGGGGTAATATAATCAAAAGTCTCGACTTATGATTGGATATTTAAAGTATATCATACTTCGATATGACAAATAATTTGCATGTCTAACGTACGTCTTAAATGAAGAAGCAGTAAATTTTATAAAACAAGATGGCCGACACTGAAAACCAGAGCAGCAGTTGAGAAAGCAATGCCGTTGTCGGGGTAATATAATCAAAAGTCTCGACTTATGATTGGATATTTAAAGTATATCATACTTCGATATGACAAATAATTTGCATGTCTAACGTATATTACGTCTTAAATGAAGAAGCAGTAAATTTTATAAAACAAGATGGCCGACACTGAAAACCAGAGCAGCAGTTGAGAAAGCAATGCCGTTGTCGGGGTAATATAATCAAAAGTCTCGACTTATGATTGGATATTTAAAGTATATCATACTTCGATATGACAAATAATTTGCATGTCTAACGTATATTACGTCTTAAATGAAGAAGCAGTAAATTTTATAAAACAAGATGGCCGACACTGAAAACCAGAGCAGCAGTTGAGAAAGCAATGCCGTGGTCGGGGTAATATAATCAAAAGTCTCGACTTATGATTGGATATTTAAAGTATATCATACTTCGATATGACAAATAATTTGCATGTCTAACGTACGTCTTAAATGAAGAAGCAGTAAATTTTATAAAACAAGATGGCCGACACTGAAAACCAGAGCAGCAGTTGAGAAAGCAATGCCGTGGTCGGGGTAATATAATCAAAAGTCTCGACTTATGATTGGATATTTAAAGTATATCATACTTCGATATGACAAATAATTTGCATGTCTAACGTATATTACGTCTTAAATGAAGAAGCAGTAAATTTTATAAAACAAGATGGCCGACACTGAAAACCAGAGCAGCAGTTGAGAAAGCAATGCCGTTGTCGGGTAATATAATCAAAAGTCTCGACTTATGATTGGATATTTAAAGTATATCATACTTCGATATGACAAATAATTTGCATGTCTAACGTATATTACGTCTTAAATGAAGAAGCAGTAAATTTTATAAAACAAGATGGCCGACACTGAAAACCAGAGCAGCAGTTGAGAAAGCAATGCCGTGGTCGGGGTAATATAATCAAAAGTCTCGACTTATGATTGGATATTTAAAGTATATCATACTTCGATATGACAAATAATTTGCATGTCTAACGTATATTACGTCTTAAATGAAGAAGCAGTAAATTTTATAAAACAAGATGGCCGACACTGAAAACCAGAGCAGCAGTTGAGAAAGCAATGCCGTTGTCGGGGTAATATAATCAAAAGTCTCGACTTATGATTGGATATTTAAAGTATATCATACATCGATATGACAAATAATTTGCATGTCTCACGTATATTACGTCTTAAATGAAGAAGCAGTAAATTTTATAAAACAAGATGGCCGACAGTAAATTTTATAAAACAAGATGGCCGACACTGAAAACCAGAGCAGCAGTTGAGAAAGCAATGCCGTGGTTGGGGTAATATAATCAAAAGTCTCGACTTATGATTGGATATTTAAAGTATATCATACTTCGATATGACAAATAATTTGCATGTCTAACGTACGTCTTAAATGAAGAAGCAGTAAATTTTATAAAACAAGATGGCCGACACTGAAAACCAGAGCAGCAGTTGAGAAAGCAATGCCGTTGTCGGGGTAATATAATCAAAAGTCTCGACTTATGATTGGATATTTAAAGTATATCATACTTCGATATGACAAATAATTTGCATGTCTAACGTATATTACGTCTTAAATGAAGAAGCAGTAAATTTTATAAAACAAGATGGCCGACACAGTAAATTTTATAAAACAAGATGGCCGACACTGAAAACCAGAGCAGCAGTTGAGAAAGCAATGCCGTTGTCGGGGTAATATAATCAAAAGTCTCCACTTATGATTGGATATTTAAAGTATATCATACTTCGATATGACAAATAATTTGCATGTCTAACGTATATTACGTCTTAAATGAAGAAGCAGTAAATTTTATAAAACAAGATGGCCGACAGTAAATTTTATAAAACAAGATGGCCGACACTGAAAACCAGAGCAGCAGTTGAGAAAGCAATGCCGTGGTTGGGGTAATATAATCAAAAGTCTCGACTTATGATTGGATATTTAAAGTATATCATACTTCGATATGACAAATAATTTGCATGTCTAACGTACGTCTTAAATGAAGAAGCAGTAAATTTTATAAAACAAGATGGCCGACACTGAAAACCAGAGCAGCAGTTGAGAAAGCAATGCCGTGGTCGGGGTAATATAATCAAAAGTCTCGACTTATGATTGGATATTTAAAGTATATCATACTTCGATATGACAAATAATTTGCATGTCTAACGTACGTCTTAAATGAAGAAGCAGTAAATTTTATAAAACAAGATGGCCGACACTGAAAACCAGAGCAGCAGTTGAGAAAGCAATGCCGTGGTCGGGGTAATATAATCAAAAGTCTCGACTTATGATTGGATATTTAAAGTATATCATACTTCGATATGACAAATAATTTGCATGTCTAACGTACGTCTTAAATGAAGAAGCAGTAAATTTTATAAAACAAGATGGCCGACACTGAAAACCAGAGCAGCAGTTGAGAAAGCAATGCCGTTGTCGGGGTAATATAATCAAAAGTCTCGACTTATGATTGGATATTTAAAGTATATCATACTTCGATATGACAAATAATTTGCATGTCTAACGTATATTACGTCTTAAATGAAGAAGCAGTAAATTTTATAAAACAAGATGGCCGACACTGAAAACCAGAGCAGCAGTTGAGAAAGCAATGCCGTTGTCGGGGTAATATAATCAAAAGTCTCGACTTATGATTGGATATTTAAAGTATATCATACTTCGATATGACAAATAATTTGCATGTCTAACGTATATTACGTCTTAAATGAAGAAGCAGTAAATTTTATAAAACAAGATGGCCGACACTGAAAACCAGAGCAGCAGTTGAGAAAGCAATGCCGTTGTCGGGGTAATATAATCAAAAGTCTCGACTTATGATTGGATATTTAAAGTATATCATACTTCGATATGACAAATAATTTGCATGTCTAACGTATATTACGTCTTAAATGAAGAAGCAGTAAATTTTATAAAACAAGATGGCCGACACTGAAAACCAGAGCAGCAGTTGAGAAAGCAATGCCGTGGTCGGGGTAATATAATCAAAAGTCTCGACTTATGATTGGATATTTAAAGTATATCATACTTCGATATGACAAATAATTTGCATGTCTAACGTACGTCTTAAATGAAGAAGCAGTAAATTTTATAAAACAAGATGGCCGACACTGAAAACCAGAGCAGCAGTTGAGAAAGCAATGCCGTGGTCGGGGTAATATAATCAAAAGTCTCGACTTATGATTGGATATTTAAAGTATATCATACTTCGATATGACAAATAATTTGCATGTCTAACGTACGTCTTAAATGAAGAAGCAGTAAATTTTATAAAACAAGATGGCCGACACTGAAAACCAGAGCAGCAGTTGAGAAAGCAATGCCGTGGTCGGGGTAATATAATCAAAAGTCTCGACTTATGATTGGATATTTAAAGTATATCATACTTCGATATGACAAATAATTTGCATGTCTAACGTACGTCTTAAATGAAGAAGCAGTAAATTTTATAAAACAAGATGGCCGACACTGAAAACCAGAGCAGCAGTTGAGAAAGCAATGCCGTTGTCGGGGTAATATAATCAAAAGTCTCGACTTATGATTGGATATTTAAAGTATATCATACTTCGATATGACAAATAATTTGCATGTCTAACGTATATTACGTCTTAAATGAAGAAGCAGTAAATTTTATAAAACAAGATGGCCGACACTGAAAACCAGAGCAGCAGTTGAGAAAGCAATGCCGTTGTCGGGGTAATATAATCAAAAGTCTCGACTTATGATTGGATATTTAAAGTATATCATACTTCGATATGACAAATAATTTGCATGTCTAACGTATATTACGTCTTAAATGAAGAAGCAGTAAATTTTATAAAACAAGATGGCCGACACTGAAAACCAGAGCAGCAGTTGAGAAAGCAATGCCGTGGTCGGGGTAATATAATCAAAAGTCTCGACTTATGATTGGATATTTAAAGTATATCATACTTCGATATGACAAATAATTTGCATGTCTAACGTATATTACGTCTTAAATGAAGAAGCAGTAAATTTTATAAAACAAGATGGCCGACACTGAAAACCAGAGCAGCAGTTGAGAAAGCAATGCCGTTGTCGGGGTAATATAATCAAAAGTCTCGACTTATGATTGGATATTTAAAGTATATCATACATCGATATGACAAATAATTTGCATGTCTCACGTATATTACGTCTTAAATGAAGAAGCAGTAAATTTTATAAAACAAGATGGCCGACACAGTAAATTTTATAAAACAAGATGGCCGACACTGAAAACCAGAGCAGCAGTTGAGAAAGCAATGCCGTGGTTGGGGTAATATAATCAAAAGTCTCGACTTATGATTGGATATTTAAAGTATATCATACTTCGATATGACAAATAATTTGCATGTCTAACGTACGTCTTAAATGAAGAAGCAGTAAATTTTATAAAACAAGATGGCCGACACTGAAAACCAGAGCAGCAGTTGAGAAAGCAATGCCGTTGTCGGGGTAATATAATCAAAAGTCTCGACTTATGATTGGATATTTAAAGTATATCATACTTCGATATGACAAATAATTTGCATGTCTAACGTATATTACGTCTTAAATGAAGAAGCAGTAAATTTTATAAAACAAGATGGCCGACACTGAAAACCAGAGCAGCAGTTGAGAAAGCAATGCCGTGGTCGGGGTAATATAATCAAAAGTCTCGACTTATGATTGGATATTTAAAGTATATCATACTTCGATATGACAAATAATTTGCATGTCTAACGTATATTACGTCTTAAATGAAGAAGCAGTAAATTTTATAAAACAAGATGGCCGACACTGAAAACCAGAGCAGCAGTTGAGAAAGCAATGCCGTGGTCGGGGTAATATAATCAAAAGTCTCGACTTATGATTGGATATTTAAAGTATATCATACTTCGATATGACAAATAATTTGCATGTCTAACGTATATTACGTCTTAAATGAAGAAGCAGTAAATTTTATAAAACAAGATGGCCGACACTGAAAACCAGAGCAGCAGTTGAGAAAGCAATGCCGTGGTCGGGGTAATATAATCAAAAGTCTCGACTTATGATTGGATATTTAAAGTATATCATACTTCGATATGACAAATAATTTGCATGTCTAACGTACGTCTTAAATGAAGAAGCAGTAAATTTTATAAAACAAGATGGCCGACACTGAAAACCAGAGCAGCAGTTGAGAAAGCAATGCCGTGGTCGGGGTAATATAATCAAAAGTCTCGACTTATGATTGGATATTTAAAGTATATCATACTTCGATATGACAAATAATTTGCATGTCTAACGTATATTACGTCTTAAATGAAGAAGCAGTAAATTTTATAAAACAAGATGGCCGACACTGAAAACCAGAGCAGCAGTTGAGAAAGCAATGCCGTTGTCGGGGTAATATAATCAAAAGTCTCGACTTATGATTGGATATTTAAAGTATATCATACTTCGATATGACAAATAATTTGCATGTCTAACGTATATTACGTCTTAAATGAAGAAGCAGTAAATTTTATAAAACAAGATGGCCGACACTGAAAACCAGAGCAGCAGTTGAGAAAGCAATGCCGTGGTCGGGGTAATATAATCAAAAGTCTCGACTTATGATTGGATATTTAAAGTATATCATACTTCGATATGACAAATAATTTGCATGTCTAACGTATATTACGTCTTAAATGAAGAAGCAGTAAATTTTATAAAACAAGATGGCCGACACTGAAAACCAGAGCAGCAGTTGAGAAAGCAATGCCGTTGTCGGGGTAATATAATCAAAAGTCTCGACTTATGATTGGATATTTAAAGTATATCATACATCGATATGACAAATAATTTGCATGTCTCACGTATATTACGTCTTAAATGAAGAAGCAGTAAATTTTATAAAACAAGATGGCCGAACAGTAAATTTTATAAAACAAGATGGCCGACACTGAAAACCAGAGCAGCAGTTGAGAAAGCAATGCCGTGGTTGGGGTAATATAATCAAAAGTCTCGACTTATGATTGGATATTTAAAGTATATCATACTTCGATATGACAAATAATTTGCATGTCTAACGTACGTCTTAAATGAAGAAGCAGTAAATTTTATAAAACAAGATGGCCGACACTGAAAACCAGAGCAGCAGTTGAGAAAGCAATGCCGTGGTCGGGGTAATATAATCAAAAGTCTCGACTTATGATTGGATATTTAAAGTATATCATACTTCGATATGACAAATAATTTGCATGTCTAACGTACGTCTTAAATGAAGAAGCAGTAAATTTTATAAAACAAGATGGCCGACACTGAAAACCAGAGCAGCAGTTGAGAAAGCAATGCCGTGGTCGGGGTAATATAATCAAAAGTCTCGACTTATGATTGGATATTTAAAGTATATCATACTTCGATATGACAAATAATTTGCATGTCTAACGTATATTACGTCTTAAATGAAGAAGCAGTAAATTTTATAAAACAAGATGGCCGACACTGAAAACACAGAGCAGCAGTTGAGAAAGCAATGCCGTGGTCGGGGTAATATAATCAAAAGTCTCGACTTATGATTGGATATTTAAAGTATATCATACTTCGATATGACAAATAATTTGCATGTCTAACGTATATTACGTCTTAAATGAAGAAGCAGTAAATTTTATAAAACAAGATGGCCGACACTGAAAACCAGAGCAGCAGTTGAGAAAGCAATGCCGTTGTCGGGGTAATATAATCAAAAGTCTCGACTTATGATTGGATATTTAAAGTATATCATACTTCGATATGACAAATAATTTGCATGTCTAACGTACGTCTTAAATGAAGAAGCAGTAAATTTTATAAAACAAGATGGCCGACACTGAAAACCAGAGCAGCAGTTGAGAAAGCAATGCCGTGGTCGGGGTAATATAATCAAAAGTCTCGACTTATGATTGGATATTTAAAGTATATCATACTTCGATATGACAAATAATTTGCATGTCTAACGTACGTCTTAAATGAAGAAGCAGTAAATTTTATAAAACAAGATGGCCGACACTGAAAACCAGAGCAGCAGTTGAGAAAGCAATGCCGTGGTCGGGGTAATATAATCAAAAGTCTCGACTTATGATTGGATATTTAAAGTATATCATACTTCGATATGACAAATAATTTGCATGTCTAACGTATATTACGTCTTAAATGAAGAAGCAGTAAATTTTATAAAACAAGATGGCCGACACTGAAAACCAGAGCAGCAGTTGAGAAAGCAATGCCGTTGTCGGGGTAATATAATCAAAAGTCTCGACTTATGATTGGATATTTAAAGTATATCATACATCGATATGACAAATAATTTGCATGTCTCACGTATATTACGTCTTAAATGAAGAAGCAGTAAATTTTATAAAACAAGATGGCCGACACAGTAAATTTTATAAAACAAGATGGCCGACACTGAAAACCAGAGCAGCAGTTGAGAAAGCAATGCCGTGGTTGGGGTAATATAATCAAAAGTCTCGACTTATGATTGGATATTTAAAGTATATCATACTTCGATATGACAAATAATTTGCATGTCTAACGTATATTACGTCTTAAATGAAGAAGCAGTAAATTTTATAAAACAAGATGGCCGACACTGAAAACCAGAGCAGCAGTTGAGAAAGCAATGCCGTGGTCGGGGTAATATAATCAAAAGTCTCGACTTATGATTGGATATTTAAAGTATATCATACTTCGATATGACAAATAATTTGCATGTCTAACGTACGTCTTAAATGAAGAAGCAGTAAATTTTATAAAACAAGATGGCCGACACTGAAAACCAGAGCAGCAGTTGAGAAAGCAATGCCGTTGTCGGGGTAATATAATCAAAAGTCTCGACTTATGATTGGATATTTAAAGTATATCATACTTCGATATGACAAATAATTTGCATGTCTAACGTATATTACGTCTTAAATGAAGAAGCAGTAAATTTTATAAAACAAGATGGCCGACACTGAAAACCAGAGCAGCAGTTGAGAAAGCAATGCCGTGGTCGGGGTAATATAATCAAAAGTCTCGACTTATGATTGGATATTTAAAGTATATCATACTTCGATATGACAAATAATTTGCATGTCTAACGTATATTACGTCTTAAATGAAGAAGCAGTAAATTTTATAAAACAAGATGGCCGACACTGAAAACCAGAGCAGCAGTTGAGAAAGCAATGCCGTGGTCGGGGTAATATAATCAAAAGTCTCGACTTATGATTGGATATTTAAAGTATATCATACTTCGATATGACAAATAATTTGCATGTCTAACGTACGTCTTAAATGAAGAAGCAGTAAATTTTATAAAACAAGATGGCCGACACTGAAAACCAGAGCAGCAGTTGAGAAAGCAATGCCGTGGTGGGGTAATATAATCAAAAGTCTCGACTTATGATTGGATATTTAAAGTATATCATACTTCGATATGACAAATAATTTGCATGTCTAACGTACGTCTTAAATGAAGAAGCAGTAAATTTTATAAAACAAGATGGCCGACACTGAAAACCAGAGCAGCAGTTGAGAAAGCAATGCCGTGGTCGGGGTAATATAATCAAAAGTCTCGACTTATGATTGGATATTTAAAGTATATCATACTTCGATATGACAAATAATTTGCATGTCTAACGTATATTACGTCTTAAATGAAGAAGCAGTAAATTTTATAAAACAAGATGGCCGACACTGAAAACCAGAGCAGCAGTTGAGAAAGCAATGCCGTGGTCGGGGTAATATAATCAAAAGTCTCGACTTATGATTGGATATTTAAAGTATATCATACTTCGATATGACAAATAATTTGCATGTCTAACGTATATTACGTCTTAAATGAAGAAGCAGTAAATTTTATAAAACAAGATGGCCGACACTGAAAACCAGAGCAGCAGTTGAGAAAGCAATGCCGTGGTCGGGGTAATATAATCAAAAGTCTCGACTTATGATTGGATATTTAAAGTATATCATACTTCGATATGACAAATAATTTGCATGTCTAACGTATATTACGTCTTAAATGAAGAAGCAGTAAATTTTATAAAACAAGATGGCCGACACTGAAAACCAGAGCAGCAGTTGAGAAAGCAATGCCGTGTCGGGGTAATATAATCAAAAGTCTCGACTTATGATTGGATATTTAAAGTATATCATACTTCGATATGACAAATAATTTGCATGTCTAACGTATATTACGTCTTAAATGAAGAAGCAGTAAATTTTATAAAACAAGATGGCCGACACTGAAAACCAGAGCAGCAGTTGAGAAAGCAATGCCGTGGTCGGGGTAATATAATCAAAAGTCTCGACTTATGATTGGATATTTAAAGTATATCATACTTCGATATGACAAATAATTTGCATGTCTAACGTATATTACGTCTTAAATGAAGAAGCAGTAAATTTTATAAAACAAGATGGCCGACACTGAAAACCAGAGCAGCAGTTGAGAAAGCAATGCCGTTGTCGGGGTAATATAATCAAAAGTCTCGACTTATGATTGGATATTTAAAGTATATCATACTTCGATATGACAAATAATTTGCATGTCTAACGTACGTCTTAAATGAAGAAGCAGTAAATTTTATAAAACAAGATGGCCGACACTGAAAACCAGAGCAGCAGTTGAGAAAGCAATGCCGTTGTCGGGGTAATATAATCAAAAGTCTCGACTTATGATTGGATATTTAAAGTATATCATACTTCGATATGACAAATAATTTGCATGTCTAACGTATATTACGTCTTAAATGAAGAAGCAGTAAATTTTATAAAACAAGATGGCCGACACTGAAAACCAGAGCAGCAGTTGAGAAAGCAATGCCGTTGTCGGGGTAATATAATCAAAAGTCTCGACTTATGATTGGATATTTAAAGTATATCATACATCGATATGACAAATAATTTGCATGTCTCACGTATATTACGTCTTAAATGAAGAAGCAGTAAATTTTATAAAACAAGATGGCCGACACAGTAAATTTTATAAAACAAGATGGCCGACACTGAAAACCAGAGCAGCAGTTGAGAAAGCAATGCCGTGGTTGGGGTAATATAATCAAAAGTCTCGACTTATGATTGGATATTTAAAGTATATCATACTTCGATATGACAAATAATTTGCATGTCTAACGTATATTACGTCTTAAATGAAGAAGCAGTAAATTTTATAAAACAAGATGGCCGACACTGAAAACCAGAGCAGCAGTTGAGAAAGCAATGCCGTGGTCGGGGTAATATAATCAAAAGTCTCGACTTATGATTGGATATTTAAAGTATATCATACTTCGATATGACAAATAATTTGCATGTCTAACGTATATTACGTCTTAAATGAAGAAGCAGTAAATTTTATAAAACAAGATGGCCGACACTGAAAACCAGAGCAGCAGTTGAGAAAGCAATGCCGTGTCGGGGTAATATAATCAAAAGTCTCGACTTATGATTGGATATTTAAAGTATATCATACTTCGATATGACAAATAATTTGCATGTCTAACGTACGTCTTAAATGAAGAAGCAGTAAATTTTATAAAACAAGATGGCCGACACTGAAAACCAGAGCAGCAGTTGAGAAAGCAATGCCGTGGTCGGGGTAATATAATCAAAAGTCTCGACTTATGATTGGATATTTAAAGTATATCATACTTCGATATGACAAATAATTTGCATGTCTAACGTACGTCTTAAATGAAGAAGCAGTAAATTTTATAAAACAAGATGGCCGACACTGAAAACCAGAGCAGCAGTTGAGAAAGCAATGCCGTTGTCGGGGTAATATAATCAAAAGTCTCGACTTATGATTGGATATTTAAAGTATATCATACTTCGATATGACAAATAATTTGCATGTCTAACGTATATTACGTCTTAAATGAAGAAGCAGTAAATTTTATAAAACAAGATGGCCGACACTGAAAACCAGAGCAGCAGTTGAGAAAGCAATGCCGTGGTCGGGGTAATATAATCAAAAGTCTCGACTTATGATTGGATATTTAAAGTATATCATACTTCGATATGACAAATAATTTGCATGTCTCACGTATATTACGTCTTAAATGAAGAAGCAGTAAATTTTATAAAACAAGATGGCCGACACAGTAAATTTTATAAAACAAGATGGCCGACACTGAAAACCAGAGCAGCAGTTGAGAAAGCAATGCCGTGGTTGGGGTAATATAATCAAAAGTCTCGACTTATGATTGGATATTTAAAGTATATCATACTTCGATATGACAAATAATTTGCATGTCTAACGTATATTACGTCTTAAATGAAGAAGCAGTAAATTTTATAAAACAAGATGGCCGACACTGAAAACCAGAGCAGCAGTTGAGAAAGCAATGCCGTTGTCGGGGTAATATAATCAAAAGTCTCGACTTATGATTGGATATTTAAAGTATATCATACTTCGATATGACAAATAATTTGCATGTCTAACGTACGTCTTAAATGAAGAAGCAGTAAATTTTATAAAACAAGATTATATTTGAGAAAATTATTTGCATGTCTAACGTATATTACGTCTTAAATGAAGAAGCAGTAAATTTATAAAACAAGATGGCCGACACTGAAAACAGAGCAGCAGTTGAGAAAGCAATGCCGTTGTCGGGTAATATAATCAAAAGTCTCGACTTATGATTGGATATTTAAAGTATATCATACATCGATATGACAAATAATTTGCATGTCTCACGTATATTACGTCTTAAATGAAGAAGCAGTAAATTTATAAAACAAGATGGCCGACACAGTAATTTTATAAACAAGATGGCCGACACTGAAAACCAGAGCAGCAGTTGAGAAAGCAATGCCGTGTCGGGTAATATAATCAAAAGTCTCGACTTATGATTGGATATTTAAAGTATATCATACTTCGATATGACAAATAATTTGCATGTCTAACGTACGTCTTAAATGAAGAAGCAGTAAATTTTATAAAAACAAGATGGCCGACACTGAAAACCAGAGCAGCAGTTGAGAAAGCAATGCCGTGGTCGGGGTAATATAATCAAAAGTCTCGACTTATGATTGGATATTTAAAGTATATCATACTTCGATATGACAAATAATTTGCATGTCTAACGTATCGTCTTAAATGAAGAAGCAGTAAATTTTATAAAACAAGATGGCCGACACTGAAAACCAGAGCAGCAGTTGAGAAAGCAATGCCGTTGTCGGGGTAATATAATCAAAAGTCTCGACTTATGATTGGATATTTAAAGTATATCATACTTCGATATGACAAATAATTTGCATGTCTAACGTATATTACGTCTTAAATGAAGAAGCAGTAAATTTTATAAAACAAGATGGCCGACACTGAAAACCAGAGCAGCAGTTGAGAAAGCAATGCCGTTGTCGGGGTAATATAATCAAAAGTCTCGACTTATGATTGGATATTTAAAGTATATCATACTTCGATATGACAAATAATTTGCATGTCTAACGTATATTACGTCTTAAATGAAGAAGCAGTAAATTTTATAAAACAAGATGGCCGACACTGAAAACCAGAGCAGCAGTTGAGAAAGCAATGCCGTGGTCGGGGTAATATAATCAAAAGTCTCGACTTATGATTGGATATTTAAAGTATATCATACTTCGATATGACAAATAATTTGCATGTCTAACGTACGTCTTAAATGAAGAAGCAGTAAATTTTATAAAACAAGATGGCCGACACTGAAAACCAGAGCAGCAGTTGAGAAAGCAATGCCGTGGTGGGGTAATATAATCAAAAGTCTCGACTTATGATTGGATATTTAAAGTATATCATACTTCGATATGACAAATAATTTGCATGTCTAACGTATATTACGTCTTAAATGAAGAAGCAGTAAATTTTATAAAACAAGATGGCCGACACTGAAAACCAGAGCAGCAGTTGAGAAAGCAATGCCGTGGTCGGGGTAATATAATCAAAAGTCTCGACTTATGATTGGATATTTAAAGTATATCATACTTCGATATGACAAATAATTTGCATGTCTAACGTATATTACGTCTTAAATGAAGAAGCAGTAAATTTTATAAAACAAGATGGCCGACACTGAAAACCAGAGCAGCAGTTGAGAAAGCAATGCCGTTGGTCGGGGTAATATAATCAAAAGTCTCGACTTATGATTGGATATTTAAAGTATATCATACTTCGATATGACAAATAATTTGCATGTCTAACGTACGTCTTAAATGAAGAAGCAGTAAATTTTATAAAACAAGATGGCCGACACTGAAAACCAGAGCAGCAGTTGAGAAAGCAATGCCGTTGTCGGGGTAATATAATCAAAAGTCTCGACTTATGATTGGATATTTAAAGTATATCATACTTCGATATGACAAATAATTTGCATGTCTAACGTATATTACGTCTTAAATGAAGAAGCAGTAAATTTTATAAAACAAGATGGCCGACACTGAAAACCAGAGCAGCAGTTGAGAAAGCAATGCCGTGTCGGGGTAATATAATCAAAAGTCTCGACTTATGATTGGATATTTAAAGTATATCATACATCGATATGACAAATAATTTGCATGTCTCACGTATATTACGTCTTAAATGAAGAAGCAGTAAATTTTATAAAACAAGATGGCCGACACAGTAAATTTTATAAAACAAGATGGCCGACACTGAAAACCAGAGCAGCAGTTGAGAAAGCAATGCCGTGGTCGGGGTAATATAATCAAAAGTCTCGACTTATGATTGGATATTTAAAGTATATCATACTTCGATATGACAAATAATTTGCATGTCTAACGTATATTACGTCTTAAATGAAGAAGCAGTAAATTTTATAAAACAAGATGGCCGACACTGAAAACCAGAGCAGCAGTTGAGAAAGCAATGCCGTGTCGGGGTAATATAATCAAAAGTCTCGACTTATGATTGGATATTTAAAGTATATCATACTTCGATATGACAAATAATTTGCATGTCTAACGTACGTCTTAAATGAAGAAGCAGTAAATTTTATAAAAAACAAGATGGCCGACACTGAAACCAGAGCAGCAGTTGAGAAAGCAATGCCGTGGTCGGGGTAATATAATCAAAAGTCTCGACTTATGATTGGATATTTAAAGTATATCATACTTCGATATGACAAATAATTTGCATGTCTAACGTATATTACGTCTTAAATGAAGAAGCAGTAAATTTTATAAAACAAGATGCTCGACGCTGATAACACGAGCAGCAGTTGAGAAAGCAATGCCGTGGTTGGGGTAATATAATCAAAAGTCTCGACTTATGATTGGATATTTAAAGTATATCATACTTCGATATGACAAATAATTTGCATGTCTAACGTATATTACGTCTTAAATGAAGAAGCAGTAAATTTTATAAAACAAGATGGCCGACACTGAAAACCAGAGCAGCAGTTGAGAAAGCAATGCCGTGGTCGGGGTAATATAATCAAAAGTCTCGACTTATGATTGGATATTTAAAGTATATCATACTTCGATATGACAAATAATTTGCATGTCTAACGTACGTCTTAAATGAAGAAGCAGTAAATTTTATAAAACAAGATGGCCGACACTGAAAACCAGAGCAGCAGTTGAGAAAGCAATGCCGTGGTCGGGGTAATATAATCAAAAGTCTCGACTTATGATTGGATATTTAAAGTATATCATACTTCGATATGACAAATAATTTGCATGTCTAACGTACGTCTTAAATGAAGAAGCAGTAAATTTTATAAAACAAGATGGCCGACACTGAAAACCAGAGCAGCAGTTGAGAAAGCAATGCCGTTGTCGGGGTAATATAATCAAAAGTCTCGACTTATGATTGGATATTTAAAGTATATCATACTTCGATATGACAAATTATTTGCATGTCTAACGTATATTACGTCTTAAATGAAGAAGCAGTAAATTTTATAAAACAAGATGGCCGACACTGAAAACCAGAGCAGCAGTTGAGAAAGCAATGCCGTTGTCGGGGTAATATAATCAAAAGTCTCGACTTATGATTGGATATTTAAAGTATATCATACATCGATATGACAAATAATTTGCATGTCTACGTATATTACGTCTTAAATGAAGAAGCAGTAAATTTTATAAAACAAGATGGCCGACACGTAAATTTTATAAAACAAGATGGCCGACACTGAAACCAGAGCAGCAGTTGAGAAAGCAATGCCGTGGTTGGGGTAATATAATATCAAAAGTCTCGACTTATGATTGGATATTTAAAGTATATCATACTTCGATATGACAAATAATTTGCATGTCTAACGTATATTACGTCTTAAATGAAGAAGCAGTAAATTTTATAAAAACAAGATGGCCGACACTGAAAACCAGAGCAGCAGTTGAGAAAGCAATGCCGTGGTCGGGGTAATATAATCAAAAGTCTCGACTTATGATTGGATATTTAAAGTATATCATACTTCGATATGACAAATAATTTGCATGTCTAACGTACGTCTTAAATGAAGAAGCAGTAAATTTTATAAAACAAGATGGCCGACACTGAAAACCAGAGCAGCAGTTGAGAAAGCAATGCCGTTGTCGGGTAATATAATCAAAAGTCTCGACTTATGATTGGATATTTAAAGTATATCATACTTCGATATGACAAATAATTTGCATGTCTAACGTATATTACGTCTTAAATGAAGAAGCAGTAAATTTTATAAAACAAGATGGCCGACACTGAAAACCAGAGCAGCAGTTGAGAAAGCAATGCCGTTGTCGGGGTAATATAATCAAAAGTCTCGACTTATGATTGGATATTTAAAGTATATCATACTTCGATATGACAAATAATTTGCATGTCTCACGTATATTACGTCTTAAATGAAGAAGCAGTAAATTTTATAAACAAGATGGCCGACACAGTAAATTTTATAAAACAAGATGGCCGACACTGAAAACCAGAGCAGCAGTTGAGAAAGCAATGCCGTGGTCGGGGTAATATAATCAAAAGTCTCGACTTATGATTGGATATTTAAAGTATATCATACTTCGATATGACAAATAATTTGCATGTCTAACGTATATTACGTCTTAAATGAAGAAGCAGTAAATTTTATAAAACAAGATGGCCGACACTGAAAACCAGAGCAGCAGTTGAGAAAGCAATGCCGTGGTCGGGGTAATATAATCAAAAGTCTCGACTTATGATTGGATATTTAAAGTATATCATACTCGATATGACAAATAATTTGCATGTCTAACGTACGTCTTAAATGAAGAAGCAGTAAATTTTATAAAACAAGATGGCCGACACTGAAAACAGAGCAGCAGTTGAGAAAGCAATGCCGTGGTCGGGGTAATATAATCAAAAGTCTCGACTTATGATTGGATATTTAAAGTATATCATACTTCGATATGACAAATAATTTGCATGTCTCACGTATATTACGTCTTAAATGAAGAAGCAGTAAATTTTATAAAACAAGATGGCCGACACTGAAACCAGAGCAGCAGTTGAGAAAGCAATGCCGTGGTCGGGGTAATATAATCAAAAGTCTCGACTTATGATTGGATATTTAAAGTATATCATACTTCGATATGACAAATAATTTGCATGTCTAACGTACGTCTTAAATGAAGAAGCAGTAAATTTTATAAAACAAGATGGCCGACACTGAAAACCAGAGCAGCAGTTGAGAGAGCAATGCCGTGGTCGGGGTAATATAATCAAAAGTCTCGACTTATGATTGGATATTTAAAGTATATCATACTTCGATATGACAAATAATTTGCATGTCTAACGTACGTCTTAAATGAAGAAGCAGTAAATTTTATTAAACAAGATGGCCGACACTGAAAACCAGAGCAGCAGTTGAGAAAGCAATGCCGTTGTCGGGGTAATATAATCAAAAGTCTCGACTTATGATTGGATATTTAAAGTATATCATACTTCGATATGACAAATAATTTGCATGTCTAACGTATATTACGTCTTAAATGAAGAAGCAGTAAATTTTATAAAACAAGATGGCCGACACTGAAAACCAGAGCAGCAGTTGAGAAAGCAATGCCGTTGTCGGGGTAATATAATCAAAAGTCTCGACTTATGATTGGATATTTAAAGTATATCATACATCGATATGACAAATAATTTGCATGTCTAACGTATATTACGTCTTAAATGAAGAAGCAGTAAATTTTATAAAACAAGATGGACGACGCAGTAAATTTTATAAAACAAGATGGCCGACACTGAAAACCAGAGCAGCAGTTGAGAAAGCAATGCCGTGGTTGGGGTAATATAATCAAAAGTCTCGACTTATGATTGGATATTTAAAGTATATCATACTTCGATATGACAAATAATTTGCATGTCTAACGTATATTACGTCTTAAATGAAGAAGCAGTAAATTTTATAAAACAAGATGGCCGACACTGAAAACCAGAGCAGCAGTTGAGAAAGCAATGCCGTGGTCGGGGTAATATAATCAAAAGTCTCGACTTATGATTGGATATTTAAAGTATATCATACTTCGATATGACAAATAATTTGCATGTCTAACGTACGTCTTAAATGAAGAAGCAGTAAATTTTATAAAACAAGATGGCCGACACTGAAAACCAGAGCAGCAGTTGAGAAAGCAATGCCGTGGTCGGGGTAATATAATCAAAAGTCTCGACTTATGATTGGATATTTAAAGTATATCATACTTCGATATGACAAATAATTTGCATGTCTAACGTATATTACGTCTTAAATGAAGAAGCAGTAAATTTTATAAAACAAGATGGCCGACGCTGATAACACGAGCAGCAGTTGAGAAAGCAATGCCGTGGTCGGGGTAATATAATCAAAAGTCTCGACTTATGATTGGATATTTAAAGTATATCATACTTCGATATGACAAATAATTTGCATGTCTAACGTATATTACGTCTTAAATGAAGAAGCAGTAAATTTTATAAAACAAGATGGCCGACACTGAAAACCAGAGCAGCAGTTGAGAAAGCAATGCCGTTGTCGGGGTAATATAATCAAAAGTCTCGACTTATGATTGGATATTTAAAGTATATCATACTTCGATATGACAAATAATTTGCATGTCTAACGTACGTCTTAAATGAAGAAGCAGTAAATTTTATAAAACAAGATGGCCGACACTGAAAACCAGAGCAGCAGTTGAGAAAGCAATGCCGTGGTCGGGGTAATATAATCAAAAGTCTCGACTTATGATTGGATATTTAAAGTATATCATACTTCGATATGACAAATAATTTGCATGTCTAACGTACGTCTTAAATGAAGAAGCAGTAAATTTTATAAAACAAGATGGCCGACACTGAAAACCAGAGCAGCAGTTGAGAAAGCAATGCCGTTGTCGGGGTAATATAATCAAAAGTCTCGACTTATGATTGGATATTTAAAGTATATCATACTTCGATATGACAAATAATTTGCATGTCTAACGTATATTACGTCTTAAATGAAGAAGCAGTAAATTTTATAAAACAAGATGGCCGACACTGAAAACCAGAGCAGCAGTTGAGAAAGCAATGCCGTTGTCGGGGTAATATAATCAAAAGTCTCGACTTATGATTGGATTATTTAAAGTATATCATACTTCGATATGACAAATAATTTGCATGTCTAACGTACGTCTTAAATGAAGAAGCAGTAAATTTTATAAAACAAGATGGCCGACACTGAAAACCAGAGCAGCAGTTGAGAAAGCAATGCCGTGGTCGGGGTAATATAATCAAAAGTCTCGACTTATGATTGGATATTTAAAGTATATCATACTTCGATATGACAAATAATTTGCATGTCTACGTATATTACGTCTTAAATGAAGAAGCAGTAAATTTTATAAAACAAGATGGCCGACACTGAAAACCGAGCAGCAGTTGAGAAAGCAATGCCGTTGTCGGGGTAATATAATCAAAAGTCTCGACTTATGATTGGATATTTAAAGTATATCATACTTCGATATGACAAATAATTTGCATGTCTAACGTATATTACGTCTTAAATGAAGAAGCAGTAAATTTTATAAAACAAGATGGCCGACACTGAAACACGAGCAGCAGTTGAGAAAGCAATGCCGTTCGGGTAATATAATCAAAAGTCTCGACTTATGATTGGATATTTAAAGTATATCATACTTCGATATGACAAATTATTTGCATGTCTAACGTATATTATAATCAAAAGTCTCGAATTATGAATTGGATATTTAAAGTATACATACATCGATATAAAATAATTTGCATGTCTCCGTATATTACGTCTTATAATGAAGAAGCAGTAAATTTTATAAAACAAGATGGCCGACACAGTAAATTTTATAAACAAGATGGCCGACACTGAAAACAGAGCAGCAGTTGAGAAAGCAATGCCGTGGTTGGGGTAATATAATCAAAAGTCTCGACTTATGATTGGATATTTAAAGTATATCATACTTCGATATGACAAATAATTTGCATGTCTAACGTACGTCTTAAATGAAGAAGCAGTAAATTTTATAAAACAAGATGGCCGACACTGAAAACCAGAGCAGCAGTTGAGAAAGCAATGCCGTGGTTGGGGTAATATAATCAAAAGTCTCGACTTATGATTGGATATTTAAAGTATATCATACTTCGATATGACAATAATTTGCATGTCTAACGTACGTCTTAAATGAAGAAGCAGTAAATTTTATAAAACAAGATGGCCGACACTGAAAACCAGAGCAGCAGTTGAGAAAGCAATGCCGTTGTCGGGGTAATATAATCAAAAGTCTCGACTTATGATTGGATATTTAAAGTATATCATACTTCGATATGACAAATAATTTGCATGTCTAACGTATATTACGTCTTAAATGAAGAAGCAGTAAATTTTATAAAACAAGATGGCCGACACTGAAAACCAGAGCAGCAGTTGAGAAAGCAATGCCGTTGTCGGGGTAATATAATCAAAAGTCTCGACTTATGATTGGATATTTAAAGTATATCATACATCGATATGACAAATAATTTGCATGTCTAACGTATATTACGTCTTAAATGAAGAAGCAGTAAATTTTATAAAACAAGATGGCCGACACAGTAATTTTAAAAAAAGAATGGCCGACACTGAACCAGAGCAGCAGTTGAGAAAGCAATGCCGTGGTTGGGGTAATATAATCAAAAGTCTCGACTTATGATTGGATATTTAAAGTATATCATACTTCGATATGACAAATAATTTGCATGTCTAACGTACGTCTTAAATGAAGAAGCAGTAAATTTTATAAAACAAGATGGCCGACACTGAAAACCAGAGCAGCAGTTGAGAAAGCAATGCCGTGGTCGGGTAATATAATCAAAAGTCTCGACTTATGATTGGATATTTAAAGTATATCATACTTCGATATGACAAATAATTTGCATGTCTAACGTATATTACGTCTTAAATGAAGAAAGCAGTAAATTTTATAAAACAAGATGGCCGACACTGAAAACCAGAGCAGCAGTTGAGAAAGCAATGCCGTGGTCGGGGTAATATAATCAAAAGTCTCGACTTATGATTGGATATTTAAAGTATATCATACTTCGATATGACAAATAATTTGCATGTCTAACGTATATTACGTCTTAAATGAAGAAGCAGTAAATTTTATAAAACAAGATGGCCGACACTGAAAACCAGAGCAGCAGTTGAGAAAGCAATGCGTGGTCGGGTAATATAATCAAAAGTCTCGACTTATGATTGGATATTTAAAGTATATCATACTTCGATATGACAAATAATTTGCATGTCTAACGTACGTCTTAAATGAAGAAGCAGTAAATTTTATAAAACAAGATGGCCGACACTGAAAACCAGAGCAGCAGTTGAGAAAGCAATGCCGTGGTCGGGGTAATATAATCAAAAGTCTCGACTTATGATTGGATATTTAAAGTATATCATACTTCGATATGACAAATAATTTGCATGTCTAACGTACGTCTTAAATGAAGAAGCAGTAAATTTTATAAAAAAAATGGCCGACACTGAAAACCAGAGCAGCAGTTGAGAAAGCAATGCGTTGTCGGGGTAATATAATCAAAAGTCTCGACTTATGATTGGATATTTAAAGTATATCATACATCGATATGACAAATTTTGCATGTCTAACGTATATTACGTCTTAAATGAAGAAGCAGTAAATTTTATAAAACAAGATGGCCGACACTGAAAACAGAGCAGCAGTTGAGAAAGCAATGCCGTGGTCGGGGTAATATAATCAAAAGTCTCGACTTATGATTGGATATTTAAAGTATATCATACTTCGATATGACAAATAATTTGCATGTCTAACGTACGTCTTAAATGAAGAAGCAGTAAATTTTATAAAACAAGATGGCCGACACTGAAAACCAGAGCAGCAGTTGAGAAAGCAATGCCGTGGTCGGGTAATATAATCAAAAGTCTCGACTTATGATTGGATATTTAAAGTATATCATACTTCGATATGACAAATAATTTGCATGTCTAACGTATATTACGTCTTAAATGAAGAAGCAGTAAATTTTATAAAACAAGATGGCCGACACTGAAAACCGAGCAGCAGTTGAGAAAGCAATGCCGTTGTCGGGGTAATATAATCAAAAGTCTCGACTTATGATTGGATATTTAAAGTATATCATACATCGATATGACAAATAATTTGCATGTCTAACGTATATTACGTCTTAAATGAAGAAGCAGTAAATTTTATAAAACAAGATGGCCGACACTGAAACACCAGCAGCAGTTGAGAAAGCAATGCCGTTGTCGGGGTAATATAATCAAAAGTCTCGACTTATGATTGGATATTTAAAGTATATCACTTCGATATGACAAATAATTTGCATGTCTAACGTATATTACGTCTTAAATGAAGAAGCAGTAAATTTTATAAACAAGATGGCCGACACTGAAAACCAGAGCAGCAGTTGAGAAAGCAATGCCGTTGTCGGGGTAATATAATCAAAAGTCTCGACTTATGATTGGATATTTAAAGTATATCATACATCGATATGACAAATAATTTGCATGTCTAACGTATATTACGTCTTAAATGAAGAAGCAGTAAATTTATAAACAAGATGGCCGACAGTAAATTTTATAAAACAAGATGGCGACACTGAAAACCAGAGCAGCAGTTGAGAAAGCAATGCCGTGGTCGGGGTAATATAATCAAAAGTCTCGACTTATGATTGGATATTTAAAGTATATCATACTTCGATATGACAAATAATTTGCATGTCTAACGTACGTCTTAAATGAAGAAGCAGTAAATTTTATAAAACAAGATGGCCGACACTGAAAACAGAGCAGCAGTTGAGAAAGCAATGCCGTGGTCGGGTAATATAATCAAAAGTCTCGACTTATGATTGGATATTTAAAGTATATCATACTTCGATATGACAAATAATTTGCATGTCTAACGTACGTCTTTAATGAAGAAGCAGTAAATTTTATAAAACA
The DNA here is from genome assembly GCF_009193385.2 of Nasonia vitripennis. NCBI lineage: Eukaryota > Metazoa > Arthropoda > Insecta > Hymenoptera > Pteromalidae > Nasonia > Nasonia vitripennis. The sequence continues at coordinate 120,066 of NW_022279671.1, forward strand.
AGATGGCCGACACTGAAACCAGAGCAGCAGTTGAGAAAGCAATGCCGTTGTCGGGTAATATAATCAAAAGTCTCGACTTATGATTGGATATTTAAAGTATATCATACTTCGATATGACAAATAATTTGCATGTCTAACGTATATTACGTCTTAAATGAAGAAGCAGTAAATTTTATAAAACAAGATGGCCGACACTGAAAACCAGAGCAGCAGTTGAGAAAGCAATGCCGTTGTCGGGGTAATATAATCAAAAGTCTCGACTTATGATTGGATATTTAAAGTATATCATACATCGATATGACAAATAATTTGCATGTCTAACGTATATTACGTCTTAAATGAAGAAGCAGTAATTTTATAAAACAAGATGGCGACACAGAAATTTTATAAAACAAGATGGCCGACACTGAAAACCAGAGCAGCAGTTGAGAAAGCAATGCCGTGGTTGGGTAATATAATCAAAAGTCTCGACTTATGATTGGATATTTAAAGTATATCATACTTCGATATGACAAATAATTTGCATGTCTAACGTACGTCTTAAATGAAGAAGCAGTAAATTTTATAAACAAGATGGCCGACACTGAAAACCAGAGCAGCAGTTGAGAAAGCAATGCCGTGTCGGGGTAATATAATCAAAAGTCTCGACTTATGATTGGATATTTAAAGTATATCATACTTCGATATGACAAATAATTTGCATGTCTAACGTACGTCTTAAATGAAGAAGCAGTAAATTTATAAAACAAGATGGCCGACACTGAAACCAGAGCAGCAGTTGAGAAAGCAATGCCGTGGTCGGGGTAATATAATCAAAAGTCTCGACTTATGATTGGATATTTAAAGTATATCATACTTCGATATGACAAATAATTTGCATGTCTAACGTATATTACGTCTTAAATGAAGAAGCAGTAAATTTTATAAAACAAGATGCCGACACTGATAACACGAGCAGCAGTTGAGAAAGCAATGCCGTGGTCGGGGTAATATAATCAAAAGTCTCGACTTATGATTGGATATTTAAAGTATATCATACATCGATATGACAAATAATTTGCATGTCTAACGTATATTACGTCTTAAATGAAGAAGCAGTAAATTTTATAAAACAAGATGGCCGACACTGAAACCAGAGCAGCAGTTGAGAAGAGAAGCAATGCCGTGGTCGGGGTAATATAATCAAAAGTCTCTCGACTTATGATTGGATATTTAAAGTATATCATACTCGATATGACAAATAATTTGCATGTCTAACGTATATTACGTCTTAATGAAATGAATAAGCAGTAAATTTTATAAAACAAGATGCCGACACTGAAAACAAGAGCAGCAGTTGAGAAAGCAATGCCGTGGTCGGGGTAATATAATCAAAAGTCTCGACTTATGATTGGATATTTAAAGTATATCATACTTCGATATGACAAATAATTTGCATGTCTAACGTATATTACGTCTTAAATGAAGAAGCAGTAAATTTTATAAAACAAGATGGCCGACACTGAAAACCAGAGCAGCAGTTGAGAAAGCAATGCCGTTGTCGGGGTAATATAATCAAGTCTCGATTATGATTGATATTTAAAGTATATCATACTCGATATGACAAATAATTTGCATGTCTCACGTATATTACGTCTTAAATGAAGAAGCAGTAAATTTTAAAAACAAGATGGCCGACACAGTAAATTTTATAAAACAAGATGGCCGACACTGAAAACCAGAGCAGCAGTTGAGAAAGCAATGCCGTGGTTGGGGTAATATAATCAAAAGTCTCGACTTATGATTGGATATTTAAAGTATATCATACTTCGATATGACAAATAATTTGCATGTCTAACGTACGTCTTAAATGAAGAAGCAGTAAATTTTATAAAACAAGATGGCCGACACTGAAAACCAGAGCAGCAGTTGAGAAAGCAATGCCGTGGTTGGGGTAATATAATCAAAAGTCTCGACTTATGATTGGATATTTAAAGTATATCATACTTCGATATGACAAATAATTTGCATGTCTAACGTACGTCTTAAATGAAGAAGCAGTAAATTTTATAAAACAAGATGGCCGACACTGAAAACCAGAGCAGCAGTTGAGAAAGCAATGCCGTGGTCGGGGTAATATAATCAAAAGTCTCGACTTATGATTGGATATTTAAAGTATATCATACTTCGATATGACAAATAATTTGCATGTCTAACGTACGTCTTAAATGAAGAAGCAGTAAATTTTTATAAAACAAGATGGCCGACACTGAAAACCAGAGCAGCAGTTGAGAAAGCAATGCCGTTGTCGGGGTAAATAATCAAAAGTCTCGACTTATTGATTGGATATTAAAATATATCATACTTCGATATGACAAATAATTGCATGTCTAACGTATATTACGTCTTAAATGAAGAAGCAGTAAATTTTATAAAACAAGATGGCCGACACTGAAAACCAGAGCAGCAGTTGAGAAAGCAATGCCGTGTCGGGGTAATATAATCAAAAGTCTCGACTTATGATTGGATATTTAAAGTATATCATACTTCGATATGACAAATAATTTGCATGTCTAACGTATATTACGTCCTAAATGAAGAAGCAGTAAATTTTATAAAACAAGATGGCCGACACTGAAAACCAAGCAGCAGTTGAGAAAGCAATGCCGTTGTCGGGGTAATATAATCAAAAGTCTCGAATTATTGATTGGATATTTAAAGTATATCATACATCGATATGACAAATAATTTGCATGTCTCACGTATATACGTCTTAAATGAAGAAGCAGTAAATTTTTATAAAACAAGATGGCCGACACAGTGAATTTTATAAAGACAAGATGCGACACTGTAAATTTTATAAAAATAAGATGCCGACACTGAAAACCAGAGCAGCAGTTGAGAAAGCAATGCCGTGTTGGGGTATAAATCAAAAGTCTCGACTTATGATTGGATATTTAAAGTATATCATACTTCGATATGACAAATAATTTGCATGTCTAACGTACGTCTTAAATGAAGAAGCAGTAAATTTTATAAAAAGATGGCCGACACTGAAACCAGAGCAGCAGTTGAGAAAGCAATGCCGTGTCGGGGTAATATAATCAAAAGTCTCGACTTATGATTGGATATTTAAGTATATCATACTTCGATATGACAAATAATTTGCATGTCTAACGTACGTCTTAAATGAAGAAGCAGTAAATTTTTATAAAACAAGATGGCCGACACTGAAAACCAGAGCAGCAGTTGAGAAAGCAATGCCGTTGTCGGGTAATATAATCAAAAGTCTCGACTTATGATTGGATATTTAAAGTATATCATACTTCGATATGACAAATAATTTGCATGTCTAACGTATATTACGTCTTAAATGAAAAGCAGTAAATTTTATAAAACAAGATGGCCGACACTGAAACAGAGCAGCAGTTGAGAAAGCAATGCCGTGGTCGGGGTAATATAATCAAAATCTCGACTTATGATTGGATATTTAAAGTATATCATACTTCGATATGACAAATAATTGCATGTCTAACGTATATTACGTCTTAAATGAAGAAGCAGTAAATTTTATAAAACAAGATGGCCGACACTGAAAACCAGAGCAGCAGTTGAGAAAGCAATGCCGTGGTCGGGTAATATAATCAAAAGTCTCGACTTATGATTGGATATTTAAAGTATATCATACTTCGATATGACAAATAATTTGCATGTCTAACGTACGTCTTAAATGAAGAAGCAGTAAATTTATAAAACAAGATGGCCGACACTGAAAACCAGAGCAGCAGTTGAGAAAGCAATGCCGTGGTCGGGGTAATATAATCAAAAGTCTCGACTTATGATTGGATATTTAAAGTATATCATACTTCGATATGACAAATAATTTGCATGTCTAACGTACGTCTTAAATGAAGAAGCAGTAAATTTTAAAAACAAGATGGCCGACACTGAAAACCAGAGCAGCAGTTGAGAAAGCAATGCCGTTGTCGGGGTAATATAATCAAAAGTCTCGACTTATGATTGGATATTTAAAGTATATCATACATCGATATGACAAATAATTTGCATGTCTAACGTATATTACGTCTTAAATGAAGAAGCAGTAAATTTTATAAAACAAGATGGCCGACACTGAAAACCAGAGCAGCAGTTGAGAAAGCAATGCCGTGGTCGGGGTAATATAATCAAAAGTCTCGACTTATGATTGGATATTTAAAGTATATCATACTTCGATATGACAAATAATTTGCATGTCTAACGTACGTCTTAAATGAAGAAGCAGTAAATTTTATAAACAAGATGGCCGACACTGAAAACCAGAGCAGCAGTTGAGAAAGCAATGCCGTGGTCGGGGTAATATAATCAAAAGTCTCGACTTATGATTGGATATTTAAAGTATATCATACTTCGATATGACAAATAATTTGCATGTCTAACGTATTACGTCTTAAATGAAAAGCAGTAAATTTTATAAACAAGATGCCGACACTGAAACACGAGCAGCAGTTGAGAAAGCAATGCCGTTGTCGGGGTAATATAATCAAAAGTCTCGACTTATGATTGGATATTTAAAGTATATCATACATCGATATGACAAATAATTTGCATGTCTAACGTATATTACGTCTTAAATGAAGAAGCAGTAAATTTTATAAAACAAGATGCCGACACTGAAAACACAGAGCAGCAGTTGAGAAAGCAATGCCGTTGTCGGGGTAATATAATCAAAAGTCTCGACTTATGATTGGATATTTAAAGTATATCATACTTCGATATGACAAATAATTTGCATGTCTAACGTATATTACGTCTTAAATGAAGAAGCAGTAAATTTTATAAAACAAGATGGCCGACACTGAAAACCAGAGCAGCAGTTGAGAAGCAATGCCGTTGTCGGGGTAATATAATCAAAAGTCTCGACTTATGATTGGATATTTAAAGTATATCATACATCGATATGACAAATAATTTGCATGTCTCAACGTATATTACGTCTTAAATGAAGAAGCAGTAAATTTTATAAACAAGATGGCCGACATAATTTTATAAAACAAGATGGCCGACACTGAAAACCAGAGCAGCAGTTGAGAAAGCAATGCCGTGGTTGGGGTAATATAATCAAAAGTCTCGACTTATGATTGGATATTTAAAGTATATCATACTTCGATATGACAAATAATTTGCATGTCTAACGTACGTCTTAAATGAAGAAGCAGTAAATTTTATAAAACAAGATGGCCGACACTGAAAACCAGAGCAGCAGTTGAGAAAGCAATGCCGTGGTCGGGGTAATATATCAAAAGTCTCGACTTATGATTGGATATTTAAAGTATATCATACTTCGATATGACAAATAATTTGCATGTCTAACGTACGTCTTAATGAAGAAGCAGTAAATTTTATAAAACAAGATGGCCGACACTGAAACCAGAGCAGCAGTTGAGAAAGCAATGCCGTTGTCGGGTAATATAATCAAAAGTCTCGACTTATGATTGGATATTTAAAGTATATCATACTTCGATATGACAAATAATTTGCATGTCTAACGTATATTACGTCTTAAATGAAGAAGCAGTAAATTTTATAAAACAAGATGGCCGACACTGAAACCAGAGCAGCAGTTGAGAAAGCAATGCCGTTGTCGGGTAATATAATCAAAAGTCTCGACTTATGATTGGATATTTAAAGTATATCATACATCGATATGACAAATAATTTGCATGTCTAACGTATATTACGTCTTAAATGAAGAAGCAGTAAATTTTATAAAACAAGATGGCCGACACAGTAAATTTTAAAAACAAGATGGCCGACACTGAAAACAGAGCAGCAGTTGAGAAAGCAATGCCGTGGTTGGGTAATATAATCAAAAGTCTCGACTTATGATTGGATATTTTAAGTATATCATACATCGATATGACAAATAATTTGCATGTCTCAACGTATATTACGTCTTAAATGAAGAAGCAGTAAATTTTATAAAACAAGATGGCCGACACTGAAAACCAGAGCAGCAGTTGAGAAAGCAATGCCGTTGTCGGGGTAATATAATAAAAGTCTCGACTTATGATTGGATATTTAAAGTATATCATACTTCGATATGACAAATAATTTGCATGTCTAACGTATATTACGTCTTAAATGAAGAAGCAGTAAATTTTATAAAACAAGATGGCCGACACTGAAAACCAGAGCAGCAGTTGAGAAAGCAATGCCGTTGTCGGGTAATATAATCAAAAGTCTCGACTTATGATTGGATATTTAAAGTATATCATACTTCGATATGACAAATAATTTGCATGTCTAACGTATATTACGTCTTAATGAAGAAGCAGTAAATTTTATAAAACAAGATGGCCGACACAGTAAATAAAACAAGATGCCGACACTGAAAACCAGAGCAGCAGTTGAGAAAGCAATGCGTGGTTGGGGTAATATAATCAAAAGTCTCGACTTATGATTGGATATTTAAAGTATATCATACTTCGATATGACAAATAATTTGCATGTCTAACGTACGTCTTAAATGAAGAAGCAGTAAATTTATAAAACAAGATGGCCGACACTGAAAACCAGAGCAGCAGTTGAGAAAGCAATGCCGTGGTTGGGGTAATATAATCAAAACTCGACTTATGATTGGATATTTAAAGTATATCATACTTCGATATGACAAATAATTTGCATGTCTAACGTACGTCTTAAATGAAGAAGCAGTAAATTTTATAAACAAGATGGCCGACACTGAAAACCAGAGCAGCAGTTGAGAAAGCAATGCCGTTGTCGGGGTAATATAATCAAAAGTCTCGACTTATGATTGGATATTTAAGTATATCTATTCGATATGACAATATTTGCATGGTCTAACGTACGTCTTAAATGAAGAAGCAGTAAAATTTTATAAACAAGATGGGCCGACATGAAAACCAGAGGCAGCAGTTGGAGAAGGCATGCCGTGGTTGGGGTAATATAATCAAAGTCTCGACTTATGATTGGATATTTAAAGTATATCTACTTCGATATGACAATAATTTGCATGTCTAACGTACGTCTTAATGAAGAAGCAGTAAATTTTATAAACAAGATGGCCGACACTGAAACCAGAGCGCAGTTGAGAAGCAATGCCGTGGTCGGGGTAATTAATCAAAAGTCTCGATTATGATTGGATATTTAAGTATATATACTTCGATATGACAATAATTTGCATGTCTCTATATTACGTCTTAAATGAAGAAGCAGTAAATTTTATAAAACAAGATGGCCGACACTGAAAACCAGAGCAGCAGTTGAGAAAGCAATGCGTGGTTCGGGGTAATATATAAAGTCTCGACTTTGATTGGATATTTAAAGTATTCATACTTCGATATGACAAATATTTGCATGTCTAACGTATTCGTCTTAAATGAAGAAGCAGTAATTTTATAAACAGGATGGCCGACACTGAAACCAGAAGCAGTTGAGAAAGCAATGCCGTTTGGGGTATTATATCCAAAAGTCTCGATTATGATGGATTTTAAGTATATATACTCGATATGACAAATAATTTGCATGTTCTAACGTACGTCTTAATGAAGAAGCAGTAAATTTTATAAAACAGATGGCCGACACTGAAACCAGAGCAGCAGTTGAGAAGCAATGCCGTGGTTGGGGTAATATAATCAAAAGTCTCGACTTATGATTGGATATTTAAGTATATCATACTTCGATATGACAAATATTTGCATGTCTAACGTACGTCTTAATGAAGGCAGTAATTTTATAAAACAAGAATGGCCGACACTGGAAAACCAGAGCAGCAGTTGAGAAAGCAATGCCGTTGTCGGGTAATATAATCAAAAGTCTCGACTTATGATTGGATATTTAAAGTATATCATACATCGATATGACAAATAATTGCATGTCTAACGTATATTACGTCTTAAATGAAGAAGCAGTAAATTTTATAAAACAAGATGGCCGACACTGAAAACCAGAGCAGCAGTTGAGAAAGCAATGCCGTGGTCGGGGTAATATAATCAAAAGTCTCGACTTATGATTGGATATTTAAAGTATATCATACTTCGATATGACAAATAATTTGCATGTCTAACGTACGTCTTAAATGAAGAAGCAGTAAATTTTATAAAACAAGATGGCCGACACTGAAAACCAGAGCAGCAGTTGAGAAAGCAATGCCGTGGTCGGGTAATATAATCAAAGTCTCGACTTATGATTGGATATTTAAAGTATATCATACTTCGATATGACAAATAATTTGCATGTCTAACGTATATTACGTCTTAATGAAAAGCAGTAAATTTTATAAAACAAGATGGCCGACACTGAAAACACGAGCAGCAGTTGAGAAAGCAATGCCGTTGTCGGGGTAATATAATCAAAAGTCTCGATTATGATTGGATATTAAAGTATATCATATCCGAATGACAAATTTGCATGTCTCACGTATATTACGTCTTAAATGAAAAGCAGTAATTTAATAAAACAGAATGCTCGACACTGATAACACGAGCAGCAGTTGAGAAAGCATGCCGTTGTCGGGGTAATATAATCAAAAGTCTCGACTTATGATTGGATATTTAAAAGTAATATCATACTTCGATATGACAAATAATTTGCATGTCTAACGTATATTACGTCTTAATGAAGAAGCAGTAAATTTATAAAACAAGATGGCGACACTGAAAACCAGAGCAGCAGTTGAGAAAGCAATGCCGTTGTCGGGTAATATAATCAAAAGTCTCAATTATGATTGGATATTTTAAAGTATATCATACATCGATATGACAAATAATTTGCATGTCTCACGTATATTACGTCTTAAATGAAGAAGCAGTAAAATTTTATAAAACAAGATGGCCGACACAGAGTAAATTTTATAAAACAAAGATGGCCGACAACTGAAAACCAGAGCAGCAGTTGAGAAATTAATGCCGTGGTTGGGTTAATATAATCAAAAGTCTCGACTTATGATTGGATATTTAAAGTATAATCATACTTCGATATGACAAATAATTTGCATGTCTAACGTACGTCCTTAAATGAAGAAGCAGTAAATTTATAAAACAAGATGGCGGAAACACTGAAAACCAGGCAGCAGTTGAGAGAAAGCAATGCCGTTGTCGGGGTAATATAATCAAAGTCTCGACTTATGATTGGATATTTAAAAGTATATCATACATCGATATGACAAATAATTTGCATGTCTAACGTATATTACGTCTTAAATGAAGAAGCAGTAAATTTTATAAAACAAGATGGCCGACACTGAAAACCAGGCAGCAGTTGAGAAAGCAATGCCGTGGTCGGGGTAATATAATCAAAAAGTCTCGACTTATGATTGGATGTTTAAAAGTATATCATACTTCGATATGACAAATAATTTGCATGTCTAACGTACGTCTTAAATGAAGAAGCAGTAAATTTACACATAAAACAAGATGGCCGACACTGAAAACCAGAGCAGCAGTTGGCAATGCCGTGGTTGGGGTGTATATAATCAAAGTCTCGACATGATTGGATATTTAAAAGTATATCATACTTCGATATGACAAATAATTTGCATGTCTCACGTATATTACGTCTTAAATGAAGAAGCAGTAAATTTTATAAAACAAGATGGCCGACACTGAAAACCAAGAGCAGTTGAGAAGCAATGCCGTGGTTGGGGTAATATAATCAAAGTCTCGACTTATGATTGGATGTTAAAAGTATATCATACTTCGATATGACAAATAATTTGCATGTCTCACGTATATTACGTGCTTAAATGAAGAAGCAGTAAATTTTATAAAACAAGATGGCAGAGCACAGTAAATTTTATAAAAACAAGATGTAATGACACTGAAAACCAGAGCAGCAGTTGAAAGCAATGCCGTGGTTGGAGTAATATAATCAAAAGTCTCGACTTATGATTGGATATTAAATTATATCATACTTCGATATGACAAATAATTTGCATGTCTAACGTACGTCTTAAATGAAGAAGCAGTAAATTTTTATAAAACAAGATGGCCGACACTGAAAACCAGAGCAGCAGTTGAGAAAGCAATGCCGTGGTCGGGGTAATATAATCAAAGTCTCGACTTATGATTGGATATTTAAAGTATATCATGCTTCGATATGACCAAATAATTTGCATGTCTAACGTATATTACGTCTTAAGTGATAAAGCAGTAAATTGTATAAAACAAGATGCTCGACGCTGAAAACGAGAGCAGCAGTTGAGAAAAGCAATGCCGTTGTCGGGAGTAATATAATCAAAGTCTCGACTTATGATTGGATATTTACAGTACTATATCATACATCAATATGACAAATAATTTGCATATCTAACGTATATTACGTCTTAAATGAAGCAGTAAATTTTATAAAACAAGATGGCCGACGCTGATAACACGAGCAGCAGTTGAGAAAGCAATGCCGTTGTCAGGGTAATATAATCAAAAGTCTCAATTATGATTGGATATTTAAAGTATATCATACATCGATAAGACAAATAATTTGCACATGTCTCACGTATGTACGTCTTAAATGAAAGAAGCAGTAAATTTTATAAAACAAGATGGCCGACTGGTAAATTTTATAAAACAAGATGGCCGACACTGAAAACCAAGGCAGCAGTTGAGAAAGCAATGCCGTTGTCGGGGTAATATAATCCACGAAAAGTCTCAATTATGATTGGATATTTAAAGTATATCATACATCGATACTTGACAAATAATTTGCATGTCTCACGTATATTACGTCTTAAATGAAGAAGCAGTAAATTTTATAAAACAAGATGGCCGACACAGTAAATTTTATAAAACAAGATGGCCGACACTGAAAACCAGAGCAGCAGTTGGAGAAAGCAATGCCGTGGTTGGGGTAATATAATCAAAAGTCTCGACTTATGATTGGATATTTAAAGTATATCATACTTTGATATGACAAATAATTTGCATGTCTAACGTACGTCTTAAATGAAGAAGCAGTAAATTTTATAAAACAAGATGGCCGACACTGAAAACCAGAGCAACAGTTGAGAAAGCAATGCCGTGGTTGGGGTAATATAATCAAAAGTCTCGACTTATGATTGGATATTTAAAGTATATCATACTTCGATATGACAAATAATTTGCATGTCTAACGTACGTCTTAAATGAAGAAGCAGTAAATTTTTATAAAACAAGATGGCCGACACACAGAAAACCAGAGCAGCAGTTGAGAAAGCAATGCCGTTGTCGGGGGTAATATAATCAAAGTCTCGACTTATGATTGGATATTTAAAGTATATCATACATCGATATGACAAATAATTTGCATGTCTAACGTATATTACGTCTTAAATGAAGAAGCAGTAAATTTTTATAAAACAAGATGGCCGACACTGAAAACCAGAGCAGCAGTTGAAAGCAATGCCGTGGTCGGGGTAATATAATCAAAGTCTCGACTTATGATTGGATATTTAAAGTATATCATACTTCGATGACAAATAATTTGCATGTCTAACGTACGTCTTAAATGAAGAAGCAGTAAATTTTATAAAACAAGATGGCCGACACACAGAAACCAGAGCAGCAGTTGAAAGCAATGCCGTTGTCGGGGAGTAATATAATCAAAAGATCTCGAATTATGATTGGATATTTAAAGTATATCATACATCGATATGACAAAATAATTTGCATGTCTCACGTATATTATGTCTTAAATGAAGAAGCAGTAAATTTTATAAAACAAGATGGCCGACACAGTAAATTTTTATATAAAACTAAGATGGCCGACACACAGAAAACCAAGAGCAGCAGTTGAGAAAGCAATGCCGTTGTCGAGATAATATAATCAAAGTCTCGAATTATGATTGGATGTTTAAAAGTATATCATGTACATCGATATGACAAATAATTTGCATGTCTCACGTATATTACGTCTTAAATGAAGAAGCAGTAGAATTTTATAAAACAAGATGGCCGACACTGAAAACCAGGCAGTTGAAAGCAATGCCGTTGTCGGGAGTAATATAATCAAAAGTCTCGAATTATGATTGGATATTTAAAGTATATCATGCATCGATATGACAAATGAATTTGCATGTCTCACGTATATTATGTCTTAAATGAAGAAACATTAAATTTTATAAAACAAGATGGCCGACACAGTAAATTTTACTAAAACTAGATGGCCGACACTGAAACCAAGGCAGTTGAGGAAAGCAATGCCGTTGTCGGGGTAATATAATCAAAAGTCTCAAATTATGATTGGATATTTAAAGTATATCATACATCGATATGACAAATAATTTGCATAATCTCACGTATATTACGTCTTAAATGAAGAAGCGGTAAATTTTATAAAACGGATGGCCGACACTGAAAACCAGAGCAGCAGTTGAGAAAGCAATGCCGTTGTCGGGGAGTAATATAATCAAAAGTCTCGACTTATGATTGGATATTTTAAAGTATATCATGCTTCGATATGACAAATAATTTGCATGTCTCACGTATATTACGTCTTAAATGAAGAAGCAGTAAATTTTATAAAACAAGATGGCCGACACTGAAAACCAAGAGCCAGCAGTTGAGAAAGCAATGCCGTGGTCGGGGTAATATAATCAAAAGTCTCGACTTATGATTGGATATTTAAAAGTATATCATACTTCGATAGCATTACAATGGTGCATGTCTAACGTACGTCTTAAATATGAAGAAGCAGTAAATTTTATAAAACAAGATGGCCGACACTGAAAACCAGAGCAGCAGTTGAAAGCAATGCCGTGGTCGGTAATATAATCAAAAAGTCTCGACTTATGATTGGATATTTAAAGTATATCATACTTCGATGATATGACAAATGAATTTGCATGTCTAACATTATATTACGTCTTAAGTGATAAAGCAGTAAATTGTATAAAACAAGATGCTCGACGCTGATAATAACACGAGCAGCAGTTGAGAAAAGCAATGCCGTTGTCGGGGGTAATATAATCAAAAGTCTCTCGACCCATGATTGGATATTTACAGTATATCATGTACATCAATATGACAAATAATTTGCATGTCTAACGTATATTACGTCTTAAATGAAGCGGTAAAATTTTATAAAAACAAGATGGCCGACGCTGATAAGCACGAGCAGCAGTTGAGAAAGCAATACCGTTGTCGAGATAATATAATCAAAGTCTCGAATTATGATTGGATATTTAAAATTATATCATACATCGATAAGACAAATAATTTGCATGTCTCACGTATATTACGTCTTAAATGAAGAAGCAGTAAATTTTATAAAACAAGATGAAAGCCGACACAGTAAATTTTATAAAACAAGATGGCCCGACACTGAAAACCAGGCAGCAGTTGAGAAAGCAATGCCGTTGTCGGGGTAATATAATCAAAAGTCTCCGAATTATGATTGGATGTTTAAAGGAAATTATATCATACATCGATATGACAAATAATTTGCATGTCTCACGTATATTACGTCTTAAATGAAGAAGCAGTAAATTTTTATAAAACAAGATGGCCGACACAGTAAATTTTATAAAACAAGATGTCGACACTGAAAACCAGAGCGGCAGTTGAGGAAAGCAATGCCGTGGTTGGGGTAATAAATCAAAAGTCTCGACTTATGATTGGATATTTAAGTATATCATACTTCGATATGACAAAATAATTTGCATGTCCTAACGTACGTGTAAATGAAAGCAGTAAATTTTATAAAACAAGATGGCCGACACTGAAACCAGAGCAGCAGTTGAGAAAGCAATACCGTTGTCGGGGTAATATAATCAAAAGTCTCGACTTATGATTGGATATTTAAAATTATATCATACATCGATATGACCAAATAATTTGCATGTCTAACGTACGTCTTAAATGAAGAAGCATTAAAATTTTATAAAACAAGATGGCCGACACAGAAAACAGAGCAGCAGTTGAAAGCAATGCCGTTGTCGGGGTAATATAATCAAAAGTCTCGACTTATGATTGGATATTTAAGTATATCATACATCGATATGACAAATAATTTGCATGTCTAACGTATATTACGTCTAAATGATGAAGAAGCAGTAAATTTTTATATAAAACAAGATGGCCGACACACAGAAATTAGGCAGCAGTTGAGAAAGCAATGCCGTGGTCGGGGGTAATATAATCAAAGTCTCGACTTATGATTGGATATTTAAAAATTATCATACTTCGATATGACAAATATAATTTGCATGTCTAACGTACGTCTTAAATGAAGAAGCAGTAAATTTTTATAAAACAAGATGGCCGACACTGAAAACCAGAGCAGCAGTTGAAAGCAATGCCGTGGTTGAAATTAATATATAATCAAAGAAGTCTCGACTTATGATTGGATATTTAAAGTATATCATGCTTCGATATGACGGAAATAATTTGCATGTCTCACGTATATTACGTCTTAAATGAAGAAGCAGTAAATTTTATAAAACAAGATGGCCGACACTGAAAACCAGAGCAGCAGTTGAAAGCAATGCCGTGGTTGGGGTAATATAATAATCAAAAGTCTCGACATGATTGGATATTTAAAGTATATCATACTTCGATATGACAAATAATTTGCATGTCCCCAACGTGCGTCTTAAATGAAGAAGCAGTAAATTTTTATAAAACAAGATGGCCGACACTGAAAACCAAGAGCAGCAGTTGAAAGCAATGCCGTGGTTGGGGTAATATAATCAAAAGTCTCGACTTATGATTGGATATTTAAAAAGTATATCATACTTCGATATGACAAATAATTTGCATGTCTCTCATATTACGTCTTAAATGGAAAAGCAGTAAATTTTATAAAACAAGATGGCCGACACTGAAAACCAAGAGCGGCAGTTGAAGAAAGCAATGCCGTGGTCGGGGAGTAATATAATCAAAGTCTCGACTTATGATTGGAATATTTAAAATATATCATACTTCGATATGACAAATAATTTGCATGTCTAACGTACGTCTTAAATGAAGAAGCAGTAAATTTTATAAAACAAGATGGCCGACACTGAAAACCAGAGCAGCAGTTGAAAGCAATGCCGTTGTGTCGGGGTAATATAATCAAAAGTCTCAATTATGATTAGTATTTAAAATTATATCATACATCGATATGACAAATAATTTGCATGTCTCGTATATTATGTCTTAAATGAAAAGCAGTAAATTTTTATAAAACAAGATGGCCGACACAGTAAATTTTATAAAAACTAGATGGCCGACACTGAAAACCAGAGCAGCAGTTGAGAAAGCAATGCCGTTGTCAGGGTAATATAATCCAAAAGTCTCAATTATGATTGGATATTTAAAATTATATGTACATCAGTATGATACAAATAATTTGCATGTCTAACGTATATTACGTCTTAAATGAAAGAAGCAGTAAATTTTATAAAACAAGATGGCCGACACTGAAAACCAAGCAGCAGTTGAGAAAGCAATGCCGTTGTCGAGGTAATATAATCAAAAGTGTCGACTTATGATTGGATATTTAAAGTATATCATACTTCGATATGACAAATAATTTACATGGCTAACGTACATTACGTCTTAAATGATAAAGCAGTAAATTTTATAAAACAAGATGGCCGACACAGAAAACCAGAGCAGCAGTTGAGTAAGCAATGCCGTTGTCGGGTAATATAATCAAAAGTCTCGACTTATGATTGGATATTTAAAGTATATCATACTTCGATATGACAAATAATTTGCATGTCTCACGTATATTACGTCTTAAATGATAAAGCAGTAAATTTTATAAAACAAGATGCTCGTCGCTGATAACACGAGCAGCAGTTGAGAAAGCAATGCCGTTGTCGGGGTAATATAATCAAAAGTCTCGACTTATGATTGGATATTTAAAGTATATCATACTTCGATATGACAAATAATTTACATGGCTAACGTACATTACGTCTTAAATGAAGAAGCAGTAAATTTTATAAAACAAGATGGCCGACACAGAAAACCAGAGCAGCAGTTGAGTAAGCAATGCCGTTGTCGGGTAATATAATCAAAAGTCTCGACTTATGATTGGATATTTAAAGTATATCATACTTCGATATGACAAATAATTTGCATGTCACACGTATATTACGTCTTAAATGATAAAGCAGTAAATTTTATAAAACAAGATGCGCGACGCTTATAACACGAGCAGCAGTTGAGAAAGCAATGCCGTTGTCGGGTAATATAATCAAAAGTGTCGACTTATGATTGGATATTTAAAGTATATCATACTTCGATATGACAAATAATTTACATGGCTAACGTATATTACGTCTTAAATGATAAAGCAGTAAATTTTATAAAACAAGATGGCCGACACAGAAAACCAGAGCAGCAGTTGAGTAAGCAATGCCGTTGTCGGGTAATATAATCAAAAGTCTCGACTTATGATTGGATATTTAAAGTATATCATACTTCGATATGACAAATAATTTGCATGTCTCACGTATATTACGTCTTAAATGATAAAGCAGTAATTTTATAAAACAAGATGCTCGACGCTGATAACACGAGCAGCAGTTGAGAAAGCAATGCCGTGGTCGGGGTAATATAATCAAAAGTCTCGACTTATGATTGGATATTTAACGTATATCATACTTCGATATGACAAATAATTTGCATGTCACACGTATATTACGTCTTAAATGATAAAGCAGTAAATTTTATAAAAACAAGATGGCCACACTTAAACCAGAGCAGCAGTTGAGAAAGCAATGCCGTTGTCGGGGTAATATAATCAAAAGTCTCGACTTATGATTGGATATTTAAAGTATATCATACTTCGATATGACAAATAATTTGCATGTCTCACGTATATTACGTCTTAAATGAAAGAACAGTAAATTTTATAAAACAAGATGCGCGCAGTAAATTTTATAAAACAAGATGGCCGACACTGAAAACCAGAGCAGCAGTTGAGAAAGCAATGCCGTTGTCGGGGTAATATAATCAAAAGTCTCGACTTATGATTGGATATTAAAAGTATATCATACTTCGATATGACAAATAATTTCATGTCTCACGTATATTACGTCTTAAATGAAGAAGCAGAAAATTTTATAAAACAAGATGGCCGACACAGTAAATTTTATAAAACAAGATGGCCGACACAGAAAACCAGAGCAGCAGTTGAGTAAGCAATGCCGTTGTCGGGTAATATAATCAAAAGTCTCGACTTATGATTGGATATTTAAAGTATATCATACTTCGATATGACAAATAATTTGCATGTCTCACGTATATTACGTCTTAAATGATAAAGCAGTAAATTTTATAAAACAAGATGCCGACACTGATAACACGAGCAGCAGTTGAGAAAGCAATGCCGTTGTCGGGTAATATAATCAAAAGTCTCGACTTATGATTGGATATTTAAAGTATATCATACTTCGATATGACAAATAATTTGCATGTCTAACGTATATTACGTCTTAAATGAAAGAAGCAGTAAATTTTATAAAACAAGATGGCCGACACTGAAAACCAGAGCAGCAGTTGAGAAAGCAATGCCGTTGTCGGGTAATATAATCAAAAGTCTCGAATTATGATTGGATATTAACGTATATCATACTTCGATATGACAAATAATTTGCATGTCACACGTATATTACGTCTTAAATGATAAAGCAGTAAATTTTATAAAACAAGATGCGCGACGCTTATAACACGAGCAGCAGTTGAGAAAGCAATGCCGTGTCGGGTAATATAATCAAAAGTCTCGATTTATGATTGGATATTAAAAGTATATCATACTTCGATATGACAAATAATTTGCATGTCTAACGTATATTACGTCTTAAATGAAGAAGCAGTAAATTTTATAAAACAAGATGGCCGACACTGAAAACCAGAGCAGCAGTTGAGAAAGCAATGCCGTTGTCGGTAATATAATCAAAAGTCTCGACTTATGATTGGATATTTAAAGTATATCATACTTCGATATGACAAATAATTTGCATGTCTCACGTATATTACGTCTTAAATGAAAAGCAGTAAATTTTATAAAACAAGATGGCCGACACTATGAGACACTGAAAACCAGAGCAGCAGTTGAGAAAGCAATGCCGTTGTCGGGGTAATATAATCAAAAGTCTCGAATTATGATTGGATATTTAAAGTATATCATACATCGATATCACAAATAATTTGCATGTCTCACCTATATTACGTCTTAAATGAAGAAGCAGAAAATTTTATAAAACAAGATGGCCGACACAGTAAATTTTATAAAACAAGATGGCCGACACAGAAAACCAGAGCAGCAGTTGAGTAAGCAATGCCGTTGTCGGGTAATATAATCAAAAGTCTCGACTTATGATTGGATATTTAAAGTATATCATACTTCGATATGACAAATAATTTGCATGTCACACGTATATTACGTCTTAAATGATAAAGCAGTAAATTTTATAAAACAAGATGCGCGACGCTTATAACACGAGCAGCAGTTGAGAAAGCAATGCCGTTGTCGGGTAATATAATCAAAAGTCTCGACTTATGATTGGATATTTAAAGTATATCATACTTCGATATGACAAATAATTTGCATGTCTCACGTATATTACGTCTTAAATGATAAAGCAGTAAATTTTATAAAACAAGATGGCCGACACTGAAAACCAGAGCAGCAGTTGAGAAAGCAATGCCGTTGTCGGGGTAATATAATCAAAAGTCTCGACTTATGATTGGATATTTAAAGTATATCATACTTCGATATGACAAATAATTTGCATGTCTAACGTATATTACGTCTTAAATGAATAAAGCAGTAAATTTTATAAAACAAGATGCGACACTGATAACCACGAGCAGCAGTTGAGAAAGCAATGCCGTGTCGGGGTAATATAATCAAAAGTCTCGACTTATGATTGGATATTTAAAGTATATCATACTTCGATATGACAAATAATTTGCATGTCTAACGTATATTACGTCTTAAATGAAAAGCAGTAAATTTTATAAAACAAGATGGCCGACACTGAAAACCAGAGCAGCAGTTGAGAAAGCAATGCCGTTGTCGGGGTAATATAATCAAAAGTCTCGACTTATGATTGGATATTTAACGTATATCATACTTCGATATGACAAATAATTTGCATGTCAACGTATATTACGTCTTAAATGATAAAGCAGTAAATTTTATAAAACAAGATGCGCGACGCTATAACACGAGCAGCAGTTGAGAAAGCAATGCCGTTGTCGGGTAATATAATCAAAAGTCTCGACTTATGATTGGATATTTAAAGTATATCATACTTCGATATGACAAATAATTTGCATGGCTAACGTATATTACGTCTTAAAATGAAAAGCAGTAAATTTTATAAAACAAGATGGCCGACACTGAAAACCAGAGCAGCAGTTGAGAAAGCAATGCCGTTGTCGGGTAATATAATCAAAAGTCTCGACTTATGATTGGATATTTAAAGTATATCATACTTCGATATGACAAATAATTTGCATGTCTCACGTATATTACGTCTTAAATGATAAAGCAGTAAATTTTATAAAACAAGATGCGCGACACTGAAAACCAGAGCAGCAGTTGAGAAAGCAATGCCGTTGTCGGGGTAATATAATCAAAAGTCTCGACTTATGATTGGATATTAAAGTATATCATACTTCGATATGACAAATAATTTGCCATGTCTCACGTATATTAACGTCTTAAATGAAGAAGCAGTAAATTTTTATAAAAACAAGATGGCCGACACTGGAAACAGAGCAGCAGTTGAGAAAGCAATGCCGTTGTCGGGGTAATATAATCAAAAGTCTCGACTTATGATTGGATATTTAAAGTATATCATACTTCGATATGACAAATAATTTGCATGTCTCACCTATATTACGTCTTAAATGAAGAAGCAGAAAATTTTATAAAAAAGATGCCGACACAGTAAATTTTATAAAACAAGATGGCCGACACTGAAAACCAGAGCAGCAGTTGAGTAAAGCAATGCCGGTTGTCGGGGTAATATAATCAAAAGTCTCGACTTATGATTGGATATTAAAAGTATATCATACTTCGATATGACAAATAATTGCATGTCTACACGTATATTACGTCTTAAATGATAAAGCAGTAAATTTTTATAAACAAGATGGCCGACGCTTATAACACGAGCAGCAGTTGAGAAAGCAATGCCGTTGTCGGGTAATATAATCAAAGTCTCGACTTATGATTGGATATTTAAGTATATCATACTTCGATATGAACAATAATTTGCATGTCTCACGTATATTACGTCTTAAATGAAAAAGCAGTAAATTTTTATAAAACAAGATGGCCGACACTGAAAACCAGAGCAGCAGTTGAGAAAGCAATGCCGTTGTCGGGGTAATATAATCAAAAGTCTCGATTATGATTGGATATTAAAGTATATCATACTTCGATATGACAATAATTGCATGTCCACGTAATATTACGTCTTAAATGAAGAAGCAGTAAATTTTATAAAACAAGATGGCGACACTGAAAACCAGAGCAGCAGTTGAGAAAGCAATGCCGTGTCGGGTAATATAATCAAAAGTCTCGACTTATGATTGGATATTAAAGTATATCATACTTCGATATGACAAATATTTGCATGTCTCACGTATTTACGTCTTAAATGAAGAAGCAGTAAATTTTATAAAACAAGATGGCCGACACTGAAAAACAGAGCAGCAGTTGAGAAAGCAATGCCGTTGTCGGGGTAATATAATCAAAAAGTCGATTATGATTGGATATTAAAGTATATCATACTTGATATGACAAATAATTTGCATGTCTCACGTATATTACGTTTAAAATGAAAAGCAGTAAATTTTATAAAACAAGATGGCCGACACGAAAACCAGAGCAGCAGTTGAGAAAGCAATGCCGTTGTCGGGGTTAATATAATCAAAAGTCTCGACTTATGATTGGATATTTAAAGTATATCATACTTCGATATGACAAATAATTTGCATGTCTACACCGTAATATTACGTCTTAAAATGATGAACAGTAAATTTTATAAAACAAGATGGCCGACACTGAAAACCAGAGCAGCAGTTGAGAAGCAATGCCGTTGTCGGGTAATATAATCAAAAGTCTCGACTTATGATTGGATATTTAAGTATATCATACTTCGATATGACAAATAATTTGCATGTCTCACGTATATTACGTCTTAAATGAAAAGCAGTAAATTTTATAAAACAAGATGCCGACGCTGATAAACAGAGCAGCAGTTGAGAAAGCAATGCCGTTGTCGGGTAATATAATCAAAAGTCTCGACTTATGATTGGATATTTAAAGTATATCATACTCGATATGACAAATAATTGCATGTCACACGTATATACGTCTTAAATGATAAAGAGGCAGTAAATTTTATAAAACAAGATGGCCGACACTGAAACCAGAGCAGCAGTTGAGAAAGCAATGCCGTTGTCGGGTAATATAATCAAAAGTCTCGACTTATGATTGGATATTTAAAGTATATCATACTTCGATATGACAAATAATTTGCATGTCTAACGTATATTACGTCTTAAAATGAAAAGCAGTAAATTTATAAAAACAAGATGGCCGACACTGAAAAACCAGAGCAGCAGTTGAGAAAGCAATGCCGTTGTCGGGTAATATAACAAAAGTCTCGACTTATGATTGGATATTTAAAGTATATCATACTTCGATATGACAAATAATTTGCATGTCTCACGTATATTACGTCTTAAATGATAAAGCAGTAAATTTTATAAAACAAGATGGCCGACACTGAAAACCAGAGCAGCAGTTGAGAAAGCAATGCCGTTGTCGGGGTAATATAATCAAAAGTCTCGACTTATGATTGGATATTTAAAGTATATCATACTTCGATATGACAAATAATTTGCATGTCTAACGTATATTACGTCTTAAATGATAAAGCAGTAAATTTTATAAAACAAGATGGCCGACACAGAAAACCAGAGCAGCAGTTGAGAAGCAATGCCGTTGTCGGGGTAATATAATCAAAAGTCTCGACTTATGATTGGATATTTAAAGTATATCATACTTCGATATGACAAATAATTTGCATGTCACACGTATATTACGTCTTAAATGATAAAGCAGTAAATTTTATAAAACAAGATGCGCGACGCTTATAACACGAGCAGCAGTTGAGAAAGCAATGCCGTTGTCGGGGTAATATAATCAAAAGTCTCGACTTATGATTGGATATTTAAAGTATATCATACTTCGATATGACAAATAATTTGCATGTCTAACGTATATTACGTCTTAAATGATAAAGCAGTAAATTTTATAAAACAAGATGGCCGACACTGAAAACCAGAGCAGCAGTTGAGAAAGCAATGCCGTTGTCGGGGTAAATATAATCAAAAGTCTCGATTATGATTGGATATTTAAAGTATATCATACTTCGATATGACAAATAATTTGCATGTCCACGTATATTACGTCTTAAATGATAAAGCAGTAAATTTTATAAAACAAGATGCCGACGCTGATAACACGAGCAGCAGTTGAGAAAGCAATGCCGTTGTCGGGTAATATAATCAAAAGTCTCGACTTATGATTGGATATTTAAAGTATATCATACTTCGATATGACAAATAATTTGCATGTCTAACGTATATTACGTCTTAAATGATAAAGCAGTAAATTTTATAAAACAAGATGGCCGACACTGAAAACCAGAGCAGCAGTTGAGAAAGCAATGCCGTTGTCGGGGTAATATAATCAAAAGTCTCGACTTATGATTGGATATTTAAAGTATATCATACTTCGATATGACAAATAATTTGCATGTCTCACGTATATTACGTCTTAAATGAAGAAGCAGTAAATTTTATAAAACAAGATGGCCGACACTGAAACCAGAGCAGCAGTTGAGAAAGCAATGCCGTTGTCGGGTAATATAATCAAAAGTCTCGACTTATGATTGGATATTTAAAGTATATCATACTTCGATATGACAAATAATTTGCATGTCTCACGTATATTACGTCTTAAATGAAGAAGCAGTAAATTTTATAAAACAAGATGGCCGACACTGAAAACCGAGCAGCAGTTGAGAAAGCAATGCCGTGTCGGGGTAATATAATCAAAAGTCTCGACTTATGATTGGATATTTAAAGTATATCATACTCGATATGACAAATAATTTGCATGCTAACGTATATTACGTCTTAAATGAAGAAGCAGTAAATTTTATAAAACAAGATGGCCGACACGAAAACCAGAGCAGCAGTTGAGAAAGCAATGCCGTGGTCGGGTAATATAATCAAAAGTCTCACTTATGATTGGATATTTAACGTATATCATACTTCGATATGACAAATAATTTGCATGTCACACGTATATTACGTCTTAAATGATAAAGCAGTAAATTTTATAAAACAAGATGCGCGACGCTTATAACACGAGCAGCAGTTGAGAAAGCAATGCCGTTGTCGGGTAATATAATCAAAAGTGTCGACTTATGATTGGATATTTAAAGTATATCATACTTCGATATGACAAATAATTTACATGGCTAACGTACATTACGTCTTAAATGATAAAGCAGTAAATTTTATAAAACAAGATGGCCGACACAGAAAACCAGAGCAGCAGTTGAGTAAGCAATGCCGTTGTCGGGTAATATAATCAAAAGTCTCGATTATGATTGGATATTTAAAGTATATCATACTTCGATATGACAAATAATTTGCATGTCTCACGTATATTACGTCTTAAATGATAAAGCAGTAAATTTTATAAAACAAGATGCTCGACGCTGATAACACGAGCAGCAGTTGAGAAAGCAATGCCGTTGTCGGGTAATATAATCAAAAGTCTCGACTTATGATTGGATATTTAAAGTATATCATACTTCGATATGACAAATAATTTGCATGTCTCACGTATATTACGTCTTAAATGAAGAAGCAGTAAATTTTATAAAACAAGATGGCCGACACTGAAAACCAGAGCAGCAGTTGAGAAAGCAATGCCGTTGTCGGGGTAATATAATCAAAAGTCTCGATTTATGATTGGATATTAAATTATATCATACTTCGATATGACAAATAATTTGCATGTCTCACGTATATTACGTCTTAAATGAAGAAGCAGTAAATTTTATAAAACAAGATGGCCGACACTGAAAACCAGAGCAGCAGTTGAGAAAGCAATGCCGTTGTCGGGGTAATATAATCAAAAGTCTCGACTTATGATTGGATATTAAAAGTATATCATACTTCGATATGACAAATAATTTGCATGTCTCACGTATATTACGTCTTAAATGAAGAAGCAGAAAATTTTATAAAACAAGATGGCCGACACAGTAAATTTTATAAAACAAGATGGCCGACACTGAAAACCAGAGCAGCAGTTGAGAAAGCAATGCCGTTGTCGGGGTAATATAATCAAAAGTCTCGAATTATGATTGGATATTTAAAGTATATCATACATCGATATCACAAATAATTTGCATGTCTCACCTATATTACGTCTTAAATGAAGAAGCAGAAAATTTTATAAAATAAGATGGCCGACACAGTAAATTTTATAAAACAAGATGGCCGACACTGAAAACCAGAGCAGCAGTTGAGAAAGCAATGCCGTTGTCGGGGTAATATAATCAAAAGTCTCGACTTATGATTGGATATTAAAAGTATATCATACATCGATATGACAAATAATTTGCATGTCTAACGATATTACGTCTTAAATGAAGAAGCAGTAAATTTTATAAAACAAGATGGCCGACACTGAAAACCAGAGCAGCAGTTGAGAAAGCAATGCCGTGGTCGGGGTAATATAATCAAAAGTCTCGACTTATGATTGGATATTTAACGTATATCATACTTCGATATGACAAATAATTTGCATGTCACACGTATATTACGTCTTAAATGATAAAGCAGTAAATTTTATAAAACAAGATGCGCGACGCTTATAACACGAGCAGCAGTTGAGAAAGCAATGCCGTTGTCGGGTAATATAATCAAAAGTGTCGACTTATGATTGGATATTTAAAGTATATCATACTTCGATATGACAAATAATTTACATGGCTAACGTACATTACGTCTTAAATGATAAAGCAGTAAATTTTATAAAACAAGATGGCCGACACAGAAAACCAGAGCAGCAGTTGAGTAAGCAATGCCGTTGTCGGGTAATATAATCAAAAGTCTCGACTTATGATTGGATATTTAACGTATATCATACTTCGATATGACAAATAATTTGCATGTCACACGTATATTACGTCTTAAATGATAAAGCAGTAAATTTTATAAAACAAGATGCGCGACGCTTATAACACGAGCAGCAGTTGAGAAAGCAATGCCGTTGTCGGGTAATATAATCAAAAGTGTCGACTTATGATTGGATATTTAAAGTATATCATACTTCGATATGACAAATAATTTACATGGCTAACGTACATTACGTCTTAAATGATAAAGCAGTAAATTTTATAAAACAAGATGGCCGACACAGAAAACCAGAGCAGCAGTTGAGTAAGCAATGCCGTTGTCGGGGTAATATAATCAAAAGTCTCGAATTATGATTGGATATTTAAAGTATATCATACTTCGATATGACAAATAATTTGCATGTCACACGTATATTACGTCTTAAATGATAAAGCAGTAAATTTTATAAAACAAGATGCGCGACGCTTATAACACGAGCAGCAGTTGAGAAAGCAATGCCGTTGTCGGGTAATATAATCAAAAGTCTCGACTTATGATTGGATATTTAAAGTATATCATACTTCGATATGACAAATAATTTACATGGCTAACGTACATTACGTCTTAAATGATAAAGCAGTAAATTTTATAAAACAAGATGGCCGACACAGAAAACCAGAGCAGCAGTTGAGTAAGCAATGCCGTTGTCGGGTAATATAATCAAAAGTCTCGACTTATGATTGGATATTTAACGTATATCATACTTCGATATGACAAATAATTTGCATGTCACACGTATATTACGTCTTAAATGATAAAGCAGTAAATTTTATAAAACAAGATGCGCGACGCTTATAACACGAGCAGCAGTTGAGAAAGCAATGCCGTTGTCGGGGTAATATAATCAAAAGTCTCGACTTATGATTGGATATTTAAAGTATATCATACTTCGATATGACAAATAATTTACATGTCTAACGTATATTACGTCTTAAATGATAAAGCAGTAAATTTTATAAAACAAGATGGCCGACACAGAAAACCAGAGCAGCAGTTGAGTAAGCAATGCCGTTGTCGGGTAATATAATCAAAAGTCTCGACTTATGATTGGATATTTAAAGTATATCATACTTCGATATGACAAATAATTTGCATGTCTCACGTATATTACGTCTTAAATGATAAAGCAGTAAATTTTATAAAACAAGATGCTCGTCGCTGATAACACGAGCAGCAGTTGAGAAAGCAATGCCGTGGTCGGGGTAATATAATCAAAAGTCTCGACTTATGATTGGATATTTAACGTATATCATACTTCGATATGACAAATAATTTGCATGGCTAACGTACATTACGTCTTAAATGAAGAAGCAGTAAATTTTATAAAACAAGATGGCCGACACAGAAAACCAGAGCAGCAGTTGAGTAAGCAATGCCGTTGTCGGGGTAATATAATCAAAAGTCTCGAATTATGATTGGATATTTAAAGTATATCATACTTCGATATGACAAATAATTTGCATGTCTAACGTATATTACGTCTTAAATGAAGAAGCAGTAAATTTTATAAAACAAGATGGCCGACACTGAAAACCAGAGCAGCAGTTGAGAAAGCAATGCCGTTGTCGGGGTAATATAATCAAAAGTCTCGACTTATGATTGGATATTTAACGTATATCATACTTCGATATGACAAATAATTTGCATGTCACACGTATATTACGTCTTAAATGATAAAGCAGTAAATTTTATAAAACAAGATGCGCGACGCTTATAACACGAGCAGCAGTTGAGAAAGCAATGCCGTTGTCGGGTAATATAATCAAAAGTGTCGACTTATGATTGGATATTTAAAGTATATCATACTTCGATATGACAAATAATTTACATGGCTAACGTAATTACGTCTTAAATGATAAAGCAGTAAATTTTATAAAACAAGATGGCCGACACAGAAAACCAGAGCAGCAGTTGAGTAAGCAATGCCGTTGTCGGGTAATATAATCAAAAGTCTCGACTTATGATTGGATATTTAAGTATATCATACTTCGATATGACAAATAATTTGCATGTCACACGTATATTACGTCTTAAATGATAAAGCAGTAAATTTTATAAAACAAGATGCGCGACGCTTATAACACGAGCAGCAGTTGAGAAAGCAATGCCGTTGTCGGGGTAATATAATCAAAAGTCTCGACTTATGATTGGATATTTAAAGTATATCATACTTCGATATGACAAATAATTTGCATGTCTAACGTATATTACGTCTTAAATGAAGAAGCAGTAAATTTTATAAAACAAGATGGCCGACACAGAAAACCAGAGCAGCAGTTGAGAAAGCAATGCCGTTGTCGGGTAATATAATCAAAAGTCTCGAATTATGATTGGATATTTAAAGTATATCATACTTCGATATGACAAATAATTTGCATGTCTAACGTATATTACGTCTTAAATGAAGAAGCAGTAAATTTTATAAAACAAGATGGCCGACACTGAAAACCAGAGCAGCAGTTGAGAAAGCAATGCCGTTGTCGGGGTAATATAATCAAAAGTCTCGACTTATGATTGGATATTTAAAGTATATCATACTTCGATATGACAAATAATTTGCATGTCTAACGTATATTACGTCTTAAATGATAAAGCAGTAAATTTTATAAAACAAGATGGCCGACACTGAAACCAGAGCAGCAGTTGAGAAAGCAATGCCGTTGTCGGGGTAATATAATCAAAAGTCTCGACTTATGATTGGATATTTAAAGTATATCATACTTCGATATGACAAATAATTTGCATGTCTAACGTATATTACGTCTTAAATGATAAAGCAGTAAATTTTATAAAACAAGATGGCCGACACTGAAAACCAGAGCAGCAGTTGAGAAGCAATGCCGTTGTCGGGTAATATAATCAAAAGTCTCGAATTATGATTGGATATTTAAAGTATATCATACTTCGATATGACAAATAATTTGCATGTCTAACGTATATTACGTCTTAAATGATAAAGCAGTAAATTTTATAAAACAAGATGGCCGACACTGAAAACCAGAGCAGCAGTTGAGAAGCAATGCCGTTGTCGGGTAATATAATCAAAAGTCTCGACTTATGATTGGATATTTAAAGTATATCATACTTCGATATGACAAATAATTTGCATGTCTACGTATATTACGTCTTAAATGATAAAGCAGTAAATTTTATAAAACAAGATGGCCGACACTGAAAACCAGAGCAGCAGTTGAGAAGCAATGCCGTGTCGGGGTAATATAATCAAAAGTCTCGACTTATGATTGGATATTTAACGTATATCATACTTCGATATGACAAATAATTTGCATGTCAACGTATATTACGTCTTAAATGATAAAGCAGTAAATTTTATAAAACAAGATGCCGACACGAAAACAGAGCAGCAGTTGAGAAAGCAATGCCGTTGTCGGGTAATATAATCAAAAGTCTCGACTTATGATTGGATATTTAAAGTATATCATACTTCGATATGACAAATAATTTGCATGTCTAACGTATATTACGTCTTAAATGAAGAAGCAGTAAATTTTATAAAACAAGATGGCCGACACTGAAAACCAGAGCAGCAGTTGAGAAAGCAATGCCGTTGTCGGGGTAATATAATCAAAAGTCTCGACTTATGATTGGATATTTAAGTATATCATACTTCGATATGACAAATAATTTGCATGTCACACGTATATTACGTCTTAAATGATAAAGCAGTAAATTTTATAAAACAAGATGCGCGACGCTATAACACGAGCAGCAGTTGAGAAGCAATGCCGTTGTCGGGTAATATAATCAAAAGTCTCGACTTATGATTGGATATTTAAAGTATATCATACTTCGATATGACAAATAATTTACATGCTAACGTACATTACGTCTTAAATGATAAAGCAGTAAATTTTATAAAACAAGATGGCCGACACAGAAAACCAGAGCAGCAGTTGAGTAAGCAATGCCGTTGTCGGGGTAATATAATCAAAAGTCTCGATTATGATTGGATATTTAAGTATATCATACTTCGATATGACAAATAATTTGCATGTCACACGTATATTACGTCTTAAATGATAAAGCAGTAAATTTTATAAAACAAGATGCGCGACGCTTATAACACGAGCAGCAGTTGAGAAAGCAATGCCGTTGTCGGGTAATATAATCAAAAGTCTCGACTTATGATTGGATATTTAAAGTATATCATACTTCGATATGACAAATAATTTCATGTCTAACGTACATTACGTCTTAAATGATAAAGCAGTAAATTTTATAAAACAAGATGGCCGACACAGAAAACCAGAGCAGCAGTTGAGTAAGCAATGCCGTTGTCGGGGTAATATAATCAAAAGTCTCGAATTATGATTGGATATTTAACGTATATCATACTTCGATATGACAAATAATTTGCATGTCACACGTATATTACGTCTTAAATGATAAAGCAGTAAATTTTATAAAACAAGATGCGCGACGCTTATAACACGAGCAGCAGTTGAGAAAGCAATGCCGTTGTCGGGTAATATAATCAAAAGTCTCGACTTATGATTGGATATTTAAAGTATATCATACTTCGATATGACAAATAATTTGCATGTCTAACGTAATTACGTCTTAAATGATAAAGCAGTAAATTTTATAAAACAAGATGGCCGACACAGAAAACCAGAGCAGCAGTTGAGTAAGCAATGCCGTTGTCGGGTAATATAATCAAAAGTCTCGACTTATGATTGGATATTTAAAGTATATCATACTTCGATATGACAAATAATTTGCATGTCTCACGTATATTACGTCTTAAATGAAAAGCAGTAAATTTTATAAAACAAGATGGCCGACACTGAAAACCAGAGCAGCAGTTGAGAAAGCAATGCCGTTGTCGGGGTAATATAATCAAAAGTCTCGACTTATGATTGGATATTTAAAGTATATCATACTTCGATATGACAAATAATTTGCATGTCTAACGTATATTACGTCTTAAATGAAGAAGCAGTAAATTTTATAAAACAAGATGGCCGACACTGAAAACCAGAGCAGCAGTTGAGAAAGCAATGCCGTTGTCGGGGTAATATAATCAAAAGTCTCGACTTATGATTGGATATTTAAAGTATATCATACATCGATATGACAAATAATTTGCATGTCTAACGTATATTACGTCTTAAATGAAGAAGCAGTAAATTTTATAAAACAAGATGGCCGACACTGAAAACCAGAGCAGCAGTTGAGTAAGCAATGCCGTGGTCGGGGTAATATAATCAAAAGTCTCTACTTATGATTGGATATTTAACGTATATCATACTTCGATATGACAAATAATTTGCATGTCACACGTATATTACGTCTTAAATGATAAAGCAGTAAATTTTATAAAACAAGATGCGCGACGCTTATAACACGAGCAGCAGTTGAGAAAGCAATGCCGTTGTCGGGTAATATAATCAAAAGTGTCGACTTATGATTGGATATTTAAAGTATATCATACTTCGATATGACAAATAATTTACATGGCTAACGTACATTACGTCTTAAATGATAAAGCAGTAAATTTTATAAAACAAGATGGCCGACACAGAAAACCAGAGCAGCAGTTGAGTAAGCAATGCCGTTGTCGGGGTAATATAATCAAAAGTCTCGACT
Source organism: Nasonia vitripennis (assembly GCF_009193385.2). Taxonomy (NCBI): domain Eukaryota; kingdom Metazoa; phylum Arthropoda; class Insecta; order Hymenoptera; family Pteromalidae; genus Nasonia; species Nasonia vitripennis. The sequence continues at coordinate 150,869 of NW_022279671.1, forward strand.
TATGATTGGATATTTAACGTATATCATACTTCGATATGACAAATAATTTGCATGTCACACGTATATTACGTCTTAAATGATAAAGCAGTAAATTTTATAAAACAAGATGCGCGACGCTTATAACACGAGCAGCAGTTGAGAAAGCAATGCCGTTGTCGGGTAATATAATCAAAAGTCTCGACTTATGATTGGATATTTAAAGTATATCATACTTCGATATGACAAATAATTTGCATGTCTCACGTATATTACGTCTTAAATGAAGAAGCAGTAAATTTTATAAAACAAGATGGCCGACACTGAAAACCAGAGCAGCAGTTGAGAAAGCAATGCCGTTGTCGGGGTAATATAATCAAAAGTCTCGATTATGATTGGATATTTAAAGTATATCATACTTCGATATGACAAATAATTTGCATGTCTCACGTATATTACGTCTTAAATGAAGAAGCAGTAAATTTTATAAAACAAGATGGCCGACACTGAAAACCAGAGCAGCAGTTGAGAAAGCAATGCCGTTGTCGGGGTAATATAATCAAAAGTCTCGACTTATGATTGGATATTTAAAGTATATCATACTTCGATATGACAAATAATTTGCATGTCTCACGTATATTACGTCTTAAATGAAGAAGCAGAAAATTTTATAAAACAAGATGGCCGACACAGTATTAAAACCAGACAGAGCAGCAGTTGAGAAAGCAATGCCGTTGTCGGGGTAATATAATCAAAAGTCTCGATTATGATTGGATATTTAAAGTATATCATACTCGATATGACAAATAATTTGCATGTCTCACGTATATTACGTCTTAAATGAAGAAGCAGTAAATTTTATAAAACAAGATGGCCGACACTGAAAACCAGAGCAGCAGTTGAGAAAGCAATGCCGTTGTCGGGGTAATATAATCAAAAGTCTCGATTATGATTGGATATTTAAAGTATATCATACTTCGATATGACAAATAATTTGCATGTCACACGTATATTACGTCTTAAATGATAAAGCAGTAAATTTTATAAAACAAGATGCGCGACGCTTATAACACGAGCAGCAGTTGAGAAAGCAATGCCGTTGTCGGGTAATATAATCAAAAGTCTCGACTTATGATTGGATATTTAAAGTATATCATACTTCGATATGACAAATAATTTCATGGCTAACGTACATTACGTCTTAAATGATAAAGCAGTAAATTTTATAAAACAAGATGGCCGACACAGAAAACCAGAGCAGCAGTTGAGTAAGCAATGCCGTTGTCGGGTAATATAATCAAAAGTCTCGACTTATGATTGGATATTTAAAGTATATCATACTTCGATATGACAAATAATTTGCATGTCACACGTATATTACGTCTTAAATGATAAAGCAGTAAATTTTATAAAACAAGATGCTCGTCGCTGATAACACGAGCAGCAGTTGAGAAAGCAATGCCGTTGTCGGGTAATATAATCAAAAGTCTCGACTTATGATTGGATATTTAAAGTATATCATACTTCGATATGACAAATAATTTGCATGTCTACACGTATATTACGTCTTAAATGAAAAGCAGTAAATTTTATAAAACAAGATGGCCGACACTGAAAACCAGAGCAGCAGTTGAGAAAGCAATGCCGTTGTCGGGTAATATAATCAAAAGTCTCGACTTATGATTGGATATTTAAAGTATATCATACTTCGATATGACAAATAATTTACATGTCTAACGTATATTACGTCTTAAATGAAAAGCAGTAAATTTTATAAAACAAGATGGCCGACACAGAAACCAGAGCAGCAGTTGAGTAAGCAATGCCGTTGTCGGGGTAATATAATCAAAAGTCTCGATTATGATTGGATATTTAAAGTATATCATACTTCGATATGACAAATAATTTGCATGTCCACGTATATTACGTCTTAAATGATAAAGCAGTAAATTTTATAAAACAAGATGGCCGACACTGAAAACCAGAGCAGCAGTTGAGAAAGCAATGCCGTTGTCGGGTAATATAATCAAAAGTCTCGACTTATGATTGGATATTTAAAGTATATCATACTTCGATATGACAAATAATTTGCATGTCTAACGTATATTACGTCTTAAATGATAAAGCAGTAAATTTTATAAAACAAGATGGCCGACACTGAAAACCAGAGCAGCAGTTGAGTAAGCAATGCCGTTGTCGGGGTAATATAATCAAAAGTCTCGACTTATGATTGGATATTTAACGTATATCATACTTCGATATGACAAATAATTTGCATGTCACACGTATATTACGTCTTAAATGATAAAGCAGTAAATTTTATAAAACAAGATGCGCGACGCTTATAACACGAGCAGCAGTTGAGAAAGCAATGCCGTTGTCGGGTAATATAATCAAAAGTCTCGACTTATGATTGGATATTTAAAGTATATCATACTTCGATATGACAAATAATTTGCATGTCTAACGTATATTACGTCTTAAATGATAAAGCAGTAAATTTTATAAAACAAGATGGCCGACACAGAAAACCAGAGCAGCAGTTGAGTAAGCAATGCCGTTGTCGGGGTAATATAATCAAAAGTCTCGACTTATGATTGGATATTTAACGTATATCATACTTCGATATGACAAATAATTTGCATGTCTCACGTATATTACGTCTTAAATGAAGAAGCAGTAAATTTTATAAAACAAGATGGCCGACACAGAAAACCAGAGCAGCAGTTGAGAAAGCAATGCCGTTGTCGGGGTAATATAATCAAAAGTCTCGACTTATGATTGGATATTTAAAGTATATCATACTTCGATATGACAAATAATTTGCATGTCTAACGTATATTACGTCTTAAATGAAGAAGCAGTAAATTTTATAAAACAAGATGGCCGACACTGAAAACCAGAGCAGCAGTTGAGAAAGCAATGCCGTTGTCGGGGTAATATAATCAAAAGTCTCGACTTATGATTGGATATTTAAAGTATATCATACTTCGATATGACAAATAATTTGCATGTCTAACGTATATTACGTCTTAAATGAAAAGCAGTAAATTTTATAAAACAAGATGGCCGACACTGAAAACCAGAGCAGCAGTTGAGTAAGCAATGCCGTTGTCGGGTAATATAATCAAAAGTCTCGACTTATGATTGGATATTTAAAGTATATCATACTTCGATATGACAAATAATTTGCATGTCACACGTATATTACGTCTTAAATGATAAAGCAGTAAATTTTATAAAACAAGATGCGCGACGCTTATAACACGAGCAGCAGTTGAGAAAGCAATGCCGTTGTCGGGTAATATAATCAAAAGTCTCGACTTATGATTGGATATTTAAAGTATATCATACTTCGATATGACAAATAATTTACATGGCTAACGTACATTACGTCTTAAATGAAGAAGCAGTAAATTTTATAAAACAAGATGGCCGACACAGAAAACCAGAGCAGCAGTTGAGTAAGCAATGCCGTTGTCGGGTAATATAATCAAAAGTCTCGACTTATGATTGGATATTTAACGTATATCATACTTCGATATGACAAATAATTTGCATGTCACACGTATATTACGTCTTAAATGATAAAGCAGTAAATTTTATAAAACAAGATGCGCGACGCTTATAACACGAGCAGCAGTTGAGAAAGCAATGCCGTTGTCGGGTAATATAATCAAAAGTCTCGACTTATGATTGGATATTTAAAGTATATCATACTTCGATATGACAAATAATTTACATGGCTAACGTACATTACGTCTTAAATGATAAAGCAGTAAATTTTATAAAACAAGATGGCCGACACAGAAAACCAGAGCAGCAGTTGAGTAAGCAATGCCGTTGTCGGGTAATATAATCAAAAGTCTCGACTTATGATTGGATATTTAAGTATATCATACTTCGATATGACAAATAATTTGCATGTCACACGTATATTACGTCTTAAATGATAAAGCAGTAAATTTTATAAAACAAGATGCGCGACGCTTATAACACGAGCAGCAGTTGAGAAAGCAATGCCGTTGTCGGGTAATATAATCAAAAGTCTCGACTTATGATTGGATATTTAAAGTATATCATACTTCGATATGACAAATAATTTGCATGTCTAACGTAATTACGTCTTAAATGATAAAGCAGTAAATTTTATAAAACAAGATGGCCGACACGAAAACCAGAGCAGCAGTTGAGTAAGCAATGCCGTTGTCGGGTAATATAATCAAAAGTCTCGACTTATGATTGGATATTTAAGTATATCATACTTCGATATGACAAATAATTTGCATGTCACACGTATATTACGTCTTAAATGATAAAGCAGTAAATTTATAAAACAAGATGCGCGACGCTTATAACACGAGCAGCAGTTGAGAAAGCAATGCCGTTGTCGGGGTAATATAATCAAAAGTCTCGACTTATGATTGGATATTTAAAGTATATCATACTTCGATATGACAAATAATTTGCATGTCTAACGTATATTACGTCTTAAATGAAAAGCAGTAAATTTATAAAAACAAGATGGCCGACACTGAAAACCAGAGCAGCAGTTGAGAAAGCAATGCCGTTGTCGGGGTAATATAATCAAAAGTCTCGACTTATGATTGGATATTTAAAGTATATCATACTTCGATATGACAAATAATTTGCATGTCTACACGTATATTACGTCTTAAATGATAAAGCAGTAAATTTTATAAAACAAGATGGCCGACACTGAAACCAGAGCAGCAGTTGAGAAAGCAATGCCGTTGTCGGGTAATATAATCAAAAGTCTCGACTTATGATTGGATATTTAAAGTATATCATACTTCGATATGACAAATAATTTGCATGTCTCACGTATATTACGTCTTAAATGAAAAGCAGTAAATTTTATAAAACAAGATGGCCGACACAGAAACACGAGCAGCAGTTGAGAAGCAATGCCGTTGTCGGGTAATATAATCAAAAGTCTCGACTTATGATTGGATATTTAAAGTATATCATACTTCGATATGACAAATAATTTGCATGTCTCACGTATATTACGTCTTAAATGATAAAGCAGTAAATTTTATAAAACAAGATGCCGACACTGATAACACGAGCAGCAGTTGAGAAAGCAATGCCGTTGTCGGGTAATATAATCAAAAGTCTCGACTTATGATTGGATATTTAAAGTATATCATACTTCGATATGACAAATAATTTGCATGTCTAACGTATATTACGTCTTAAATGAAAAGCAGTAAATTTTATAAAACAAGATGGCCGACACTGAAAACCAGAGCAGCAGTTGAGAAAGCAATGCCGTTGTCGGGGTAATATAATCAAAAGTCTCGACTTATGATTGGATATTTAAAGTATATCATACTTCGATATGACAAATAATTTGCATGTCTACGTATATTACGTCTTAAATGAAAGATAAAGCAGTAAATTTTATAAAACAAGATGGCCGACACTGAAAACCAGAGCAGCAGTTGAGAAAGCAATGCCGTTGTCGGGTAATATAATCAAAAGTCTCGACTTATGATTGGATATTTAAAGTATATCATACTTCGATATGACAAATAATTTGCATGTCTCACGTATATTACGTCTTAAATGATAAAGCAGTAAATTTTATAAAACAAGATGCCGACGCTATAAACCGAGCAGCAGTTGAGAAAGCAATGCCGTTGTCGGGGTAATATAATCAAAAGTCTCGACTTATGATTGGATATTTAAAGTATATCATACTTCGATATGACAAATAATTTGCATGTCTAACGTATATTACGTCTTAAATGAAAAGCAGTAAATTTTATAAAACAAGATGGCCGACACAGAAAACCAGAGCAGCAGTTGAGAAAGCAATGCCGTTGTCGGGGTAATATAATCAAAAGTCTCGACTTATGATTGGATATTTAACGTATATCATACTTCGATATGACAAATAATTTGCATGTCACACGTATATTACGTCTTAAATGATAAAGCAGTAAATTTTATAAAACAAGATGCGCGACGCTTATAACACGAGCAGCAGTTGAGAAAGCAATGCCGTTGTCGGGTAATATAATCAAAAGTCTCGACTTATGATTGGATATTTAACGTATATCATACTTCGATATGACAAATAATTTACATGGCTAACGTACATTACGTCTTAAATGAAGAAGCAGTAAATTTTATAAAACAAGATGGCCGACACAGAAAACCAGAGCAGCAGTTGAGTAAGCAATGCCGTTGTCGGGTAATATAATCAAAAGTCTCGACTTATGATTGGATATTTAAAGTATATCATACTTCGATATGACAAATAATTTGCATGTCACACGTATATTACGTCTTAAATGATAAAGCAGTAAATTTTATAAAACAAGATGCGCGACGCTTATAACACGAGCAGCAGTTGAGAAAGCAATGCCGTTGTCGGGGTAATATAATCAAAAGTCTCGACTTATGATTGGATATTTAAAGTATATCATACTTCGATATGACAAATAATTTGCATGTCTAACGTATATTACGTCTTAAATGATAAAGCAGTAAATTTTATAAAACAAGATGGCCGACACGAAAACCAGAGCAGCAGTTGAGAAAGCAATGCCGTTGTCGGGTAATATAATCAAAAGTCTCGACTTATGATTGGATATTTAAAGTATATCATACTTCGATATGACAAATAATTTGCATGTCTCACGTATATTACGTCTTAAATGATAAAGCAGTAAATTTTATAAAACAAGATGGCCGACACTGAAAACCAGAGCAGCAGTTGAGAAAGCAATGCCGTTGTCGGGGTAATATAATCAAAAGTCTCGACTTATGATTGGATATTTAAAGTATATCATACTTCGATATGACAAATAATTTGCATGTCACACGTATATTACGTCTTAAATGATAAAGCAGTAAATTTTATAAAACAAGATGGCCGACACTGAAAACACGAGCAGCAGTTGAGAAAGCAATGCCGTTGTCGGGTAATATAATCAAAAGTCTCGACTTATGATTGGATATTTAAAGTATATCATACTTCGATATGACAAATAATTTGCATGTCTAACGTATATTACGTCTTAAATGAAGAAGCAGTAAATTTTATAAAACAAGATGGCCGACACTGAAAACCAGAGCAGCAGTTGAGAAAGCAATGCCGTTGTCGGGGTAATATAATCAAAAGTCTCGACTTATGATTGGATATTTAAAGTATATCATACTTCGATATGACAAATAATTTGCATGTCTCACGTATATTACGTCTTAAATGAAGAAGCAGTAAATTTTATAAAACAAGATGGCCGACACAGTAAATTTTATAAAACAAGATGGCCGACACTGAAAACCAGAGCAGCAGTTGAGAAAGCAATGCCGTTGTCGGGGTAATATAATCAAAAGTCTCGACTTATGATTGGATATTTAACGTATATCATACTTCGATATGACAAATAATTTGCATGTCACACGTATATTACGTCTTAAATGATAAAGCAGTAAATTTTATAAAACAAGATGCGCGACGCTTATAACACGAGCAGCAGTTGAGAAAGCAATGCCGTTGTCGGGTAATATAATCAAAAGTCTCGACTTATGATTGGATATTTAAAGTATATCATACTTCGATATGACAAATAATTTGCATGTCTAACGTATATTACGTCTTAAATGATAAAGCAGTAAATTTTATAAAACAAGATGGCCGACACGAAAACCAGAGCAGCAGTTGAGTAAGCAATGCCGTTGTCGGGTAATATAATCAAAAGTCTCGATTATGATTGGATATTTAAAGTATATCATACTTCGATATGACAAATAATTTGCATGTCTCACGTATATTACGTCTTAAATGATAAAGCAGTAAATTTTATAAAACAAGATGCCGACCTGATAACCGAGCAGCAGTTGAGAAAGCAATGCCGTTGTCGGGGTAATATAATCAAAAGTCTCGACTTATGATTGGATATTTAAAGTATATCATACTTCGATATGACAAATAATTTGCATGTCTAACGTATATTACGTCTTAAATGAAGAAGCAGTAAATTTTATAAAACAAGATGGCCGACACAGAAAACCAGAGCAGCAGTTGAGTAAGCAATGCCGTTGTCGGGGTAATATAATCAAAAGTCTCGAATTATGATTGGATATTTAAAGTATATCATACTTCGATATGACAAATAATTTGCATGTCACACGTATATTACGTCTTAAATGATAAAGCAGTAAATTTTATAAAACAAGATGGCCGACACTGAAAACCAGAGCAGCAGTTGAGAAAGCAATGCCGTTGTCGGGGTAATATAATCAAAAGTCTCGACTTATGATTGGATATTTAAAGTATATCATACTTCGATATGACAAATAATTTGCATGTCTAACGTATATTACGTCTTAAATGAAGAAGCAGTAAATTTTATAAAACAAGATGGCCGACACTGAAAACCAGAGCAGCAGTTGAGAAAGCAATGCCGTTGTCGGGTAATATAATCAAAAGTCTCGACTTATGATTGGATATTTAAAGTATATCATACTTCGATATGACAAATAATTTGCATGTCTCACGTATATTACGTCTTAAATGATAAAGCAGTAAATTTTATAAAACAAGATGGCCGACACTGAAAACCAGAGCAGCAGTTGAGAAGCAATGCCGTTGTCGGGGTAATATAATCAAAAGTCTCGACTTATGATTGGATATTTAAAGTATATCATACATCGATATGACAAATAATTTGCATGTCTCACGTATATTACGTCTTAAATGAATAAAGCAAGTAAATTTTATAAAACAAGATGGCCGACACGAAAACCAGAGCAGCAGTTGAGAAAGCAATGCCGTTGTCGGGGTAATATAATCAAAAGTCTCGACTTATGATTGGATATTTAAAGTATATCATACTCGATATGACAAATAATTTGCATGTCTAACGTATATTACGTCTTAAATGAAAAGCAGTAAATTTTATAAAACAAGATGGCCGACACTGAAACCAGAGCAGCAGTTGAGAAAGCAATGCCGTTGTCGGGTAATATAATCAAAGTCTCGACTTATGATTGGATATTTAACGTATATCATACTTCGATATGACAAATAATTTGCATGTCACACGTATATTACGTCTTAAATGATAAAGCAGTAAATTTTATAAAACAAGATGCGCGACGCTTATAACACGAGCAGCAGTTGAGAAAGCAATGCCGTTGTCGGGTAATATAATCAAAAGTGTCGACTTATGATTGGATATTTAAAGTATATCATACTTCGATATGACAAATAATTTACATGGCTAACGTACATTACGTCTTAAATGATAAAGCAGTAAATTTTATAAAACAAGATGGCCGACACAGAAAACCAGAGCAGCAGTTGAGTAAGCAATGCCGTTGTCGGGTAATATAATCAAAAGTCTCGACTTATGATTGGATATTTAACGTATATCATACTTCGATATGACAAATAATTTGCATGTCACACGTATATTACGTCTTAAATGATAAAGCAGTAAATTTTATAAAACAAGATGCGCGACGCTTATAACACGAGCAGCAGTTGAGAAAGCAATGCCGTTGTCGGGTAATATAATCAAAAGTCTCGACTTATGATTGGATATTTAAAGTATATCATACTTCGATATGACAAATAATTTACATGGCTAACGTACATTACGTCTTAAATGAAGAAGCAGTAAATTTTATAAAACAAGATGGCCGACACAGAAAACCAGAGCAGCAGTTGAGTAAGCAATGCCGTTGTCGGGGTAATATAATCAAAAGTCTCGAATTATGATTGGATATTTAAAGTATATCATACTTCGATATGACAAATAATTTGCATGTCAACGTATATTACGTCTTAAATGATAAAGCAGTAAATTTTATAAAACAAGATGGCCGACACTTAAACCAGAGCAGCAGTTGAGAAAGCAATGCCGTTGTCGGGTAATATAATCAAAAGTCTCGACTTATGATTGGATATTAAAGTATATCATACTTCGATATGACAAATAATTTGCATGTCTACGTATATTACGTCTTAAATGATAAAGCCAGTAAATTTTATAAACAAGATGGCCGACACAGAAAACCAGAGCAGCAGTTGAGAAAGCAATGCCGTTGTCGGGGTAATATAATCAAAAGTCTCGAATTATGATTGGATATTTAAAGTATATCATACATCGATATGACAAATAATTTGCATGTCTCACGTATATTACGTCTTAAATGAAGAAGCAGTAAATTTTATAAAACAAGATGGCCGACACTGAAAACCAGAGCAGCAGTTGAGAAAGCAATGCCGTTGTCGGGGTAATATAATCAAAAGTCTCGATTTATGATTGGATATTAAATTATATCATACTTCGATATGACAAATAATTTGCATGTCTAACGTATATTACGTCTTAAATGATAAAGCAGTAAATTTTATAAAACAAGATGGCCGACACTGAAAACCAGAGCAGCAGTTGAGAAAGCAATGCCGTTGTCGGGGTAATATAATCAAAAGTCTCGACTTATGATTGGATATTTAAAGTATATCATACATCGATATGACAAATAATTTGCATGTCACACGTATATTACGTCTTAAATGAAAAGCAGTAAATTTTATAAAACAAGATGCGCGACGCTTATAACACGAGCAGCAGTTGAGAAAGCAATGCCGTTGTCGGGTAATATAATCAAAAGTGTCGACTTATGATTGGATATTTAAAGTATATCATACTTCGATATGACAAATAATTTACATGGCTAACGTACATTACGTCTTAAATGATAAAGCAGTAAATTTTATAAAACAAGATGGCCGACACAGAAAACCAGAGCAGCAGTTGAGTAAGCAATGCCGTTGTCGGGTAATATAATCAAAAGTCTCGACTTATGATTGGATATTTAAAGTATATCATACTTCGATATGACAAATAATTTGCATGTCTCACGTATATTACGTCTTAAATGATAAAGCAGTAAATTTTATAAAAACAAGATGCGCGACGCTATAACACGAGCAGCAGTTGAGAAAGCAATGCCGTTGGTCGGGGTAATATAATCAAAAGTCTCGACTTATGATTGGATATTTAACGTATATCATACTTCGATATGACAAATAATTTGCATGGCTAACGTACATTACGTCTTAAATGAAGAAGCAGTAAATTTTATAAAACAAGATGGCCGACACTGAAAACCAGAGCAGCAGTTGAGAAAGCAATGCCGTTGTCGGGGTAATATAATCAAAAGTCTCGATTATGATTGGATATTTAAAGTATATCATACATCGATATGACAAATAATTTGCATGTCTAACGTATATTACGTCTTAAATGAAGAAGCAGTAAATTTTATAAAACAAGATGGCCGACACTGAAAACCAGAGCAGCAGTTGAGAAAGCAATGCCGTTGTCGGGGTAATATAATCAAAAGTCTCGATTATGATTGGATATTTAAAGTATATCATACTTCGATATGACAAATAATTTGCATGTCACACGTATATTACGTCTTAAATGAAAAGCAGTAAATTTTATAAAACAAGATGGCGCGACGCTTATAACACGAAGCAGCAGTTGAGAAAGCAATGCCGTTGTCGGGGTAATATAATCAAAAGTCTCGACTTATGATTGGATATTAAAGTATATCATACTTCGATATGACAAATAATTTGCATGTCTACACGTATATTACGTCTTAAATGAAGAAGCAGTAAATTTTATAAAACAAGATGGCCGACACTGAAAACCAGAGCAGCAGTTGAGAAAGCAATGCCGTTGTCGGGGTAATATAATCAAAAGTCTCGACTTATGATTGGATATTTAAAGTATATCATACTTCGATATGACAAATAATTTGCATGTCTCACGTATTTACGTCTTAAATGAAAAGCAGTAAATTTTATAAAACAAGATGGCCGACACTGAAAACAGAGCAGCAGTGAGAAAGCAATGCCGTTGTCGGGGTAATATAATCAAAAGTCTCGATTATGATTGGATATTTAAGTATATCATACTTCGATATGACAAATAATTTGCATGTCTAACGTATATTACGTCTTAAATGATAAAGCAGTAAATTTTATAAAACAAGATGGCCGACACTAAAACCAGAGCAGCAGTTGAGAAAGCAATGCCGTTGTCGGGGTAATATAATCAAAAGTCTCGACTTATGATTGGATATTTAAAGTATATCATACTTCGATATGACAAATAATTTGCATGTCTCACGTATATTACGTCTTAAATGATAAAGCAGTAAATTTTATAAAACAAGATGGCCGACACTGAAACCAGAGCAGCAGTTGAGAAAGCAATGCCGTTGTCGGGGTAATATAATCAAAAGTCTCGACTTATGATTGGATATTTAAAGTATATCATACTTCGATATGACAAATAATTTGCATGTCTACACGTATATTACGTCTTAAATGAAGAAGCAGTAAATTTTATAAAACAAGATGGCCGACACTTAAAACACAGAGCAGCAGTTGAGAAAGCAATGCCGTTGTCGGGTAATATAATCAAAAGTCTCGACTTATGATTGGATATTTAAAGTATATCATACTTCGATATGACAAATAATTTGCATGTCTAACGTAATTACGTCTTAAATGAAGAAGCAGTAAATTTTATAAAACAAGATGGCCGACACGAAAACCAGAGCAGCAGTTGAGTAAAGCAATGCCGTTGTCGGGGTAATATAATCAAAAGTCTCGACTTATGATTGGATATTTAAGTATATCATACTTCGATATGACAAATAATTTGCATGTCACACGTATATTACGTCTTAAATGATAAAGCAGTAAATTTTATAAAACAAGATGGCGACGCTTATAACACGAGCAGCAGTTGAGAAAGCAATGCCGTTGTCGGGTAATATAATCAAAAGTCTCGACTTATGATTGGATATTTAAAGTATATCATACTTCGATATGACAAATAATTTACATGGCTAACGTACATTACGTCTTAAATGATAAAGCAGTAAATTTTATAAAACAAGATGGCCGACACAGAAAACCAGAGCAGCAGTTGAGTAAGCAATGCCGTTGTCGGGTAATATAATCAAAAGTCTCGACTTATGATTGGATATTTAAGTATATCATACTTCGATATGACAAATAATTTGCATGTCACACGTATATTACGTCTTAAATGATAAAGCAGTAAATTTTATAAAACAAGATGCGCGACGCTTATAACACGAGCAGCAGTTGAGAAAGCAATGCCGTTGTCGGGGTAATATAATCAAAAGTCTCGATTATGATTGGATATTTAAAGTATATCATACTTCGATATGACAAATAATTTACATGGCTAACGTACATTACGTCTTAAATGATAAAGCAGTAAATTTTATAAAACAAGATGGCCGACACAGAAAACCAGAGCAGCAGTTGAGTAAGCAATGCCGTTGTCGGGGTAATATAATCAAAAGTCTCGAATTATGATTGGATATTTAACGTATATCATACTTCGATATGACAAATAATTTGCATGTCAACGTATATTACGTCTTAAATGAAAAGCAGTAAATTTTATAAAACAAGATGGCCGACGCTGAAACCAGAGCAGCAGTTGAGAAAGCCAATGCCGTTGTCGGGTAATATAATCAAAAGTCTCGACTTATGATTGGATATTTAAAGTATATCATACTTCGATATGACAATAATTTGCATGTCTCACGTATATTACGTCTTAAATGATAAAGCAGTAAATTTTATAAAACAAGATGGCCGACACTGGAAACCAGAGCAGCAGTTGAGTAAGCAATGCCGTTGTCGGGGTAATATAATCAAAAGTCTCGAATTATGATTGGATATTTAAAGTATATCATACATCGATATGACAAATAATTTGCATGTCACACGTATATTACGTCTTAAATGAAGAAGCAGTAAATTTTATAAAACAAGATGGCCGACACTGAAAACCAGAGCAGCAGTTGAGAAAGCAATGCCGTTGTCGGGGTAATATAATCAAAAGTCTCGACTTATGATTGGATATTTAAAGTATATCATACTTCGATATGACAAATAATTTGCATGTCTCACGTATATTACGTCTTAAATGATAAAGCAGTAAATTTTATAAAACAAGATGGCGACACGTTAAAACAGAGCAGCAGTTGAGAAAGCAATGCCGTTGTCGGGTAATATAATCAAAAGTCTCGACTTATGATTGGATATTTAAAGTATATCATACTTCGATATGACAAATAATTTGCATGTCTACGTATATTACGTCTTAAATGATAAAGCAGTAAATTTTATAAAACAAGATGGCCGACACTGAAAACCAGAGCAGCAGTTGAGAAAGCAATGCCGTGTCGGGGTAATATAATCAAAGTCTCGACTTATGATTGGATATTTAACGTATATCATACATCGATATGACAAATAATTTGCATGTCACACGTATATTACGTCTTAAATGATAAAGCAGTAAATTTTATAAAACAAGATGCGCGACGCTTATAACACGAGCAGCAGTTGAGAAAGCAATGCCGTTGTCGGGGTAATATAATCAAAAGTCTCGACTTATGATTGGATATTTAAAGTATATCATACTTCGATATGACAAATAATTTACATGGCTAACGTACATTACGTCTTAAATGATAAAGCAGTAAATTTTATAAAACAAGATGGCCGACACAGAAAACCAGAGCAGCAGTTGAGTAAGCAATGCCGTTGTCGGGGTAATATAATCAAAAGTCTCGATTATGATTGGATATTTAAAGTATATCATACTTCGATATGACAAATAATTTGCATGTCTCACGTATATTACGTCTTAAATGATAAAGCAGTAAATTTTATAAAACAAGATGCTCGTCGCTGATAACACGAGCAGCAGTTGAGAAAGCAATGCCGTGTCGGGGTAATATAATCAAAAGTCTCGACTTATGATTGGATATTAAAGTATATCATACTTCGATATGACAAATAATTTCATGGCTAACGTAATTACGTCTTAAATGAAGAAGCAGTAAATTTTATAAAACAAGATGGCCGACACAGAAAACCAGAGCAGCAGTTGAGAAAGCAATGCCGTTGTCGGGTAATATAATCAAAAGTCTCGATTATGATTGGATATTTAAAGTATATCATACATCGATATGACAAATAATTTGCATGTCTAACGTATATTACGTCTTAAATGAAGAAGCAGTAAATTTTATAAAACAAGATGGCCGACACTGAAACCAGAGCAGCAGTTGAGAAGCAATGCCGTTGTCGGGGTAATATAATCAAAAGTCTCGACTTATGATTGGATATTTAACGTATATCATACTTCGATATGACAAATAATTTGCATGTCACACGTATATTACGTCTTAAATGATAAAGCAGTAAATTTTATAAACAAGATGCGCGACGCTTATAACAACGAGCAGCAGTTGAGAAAGCAATGCCGTTGTCGGGTAATATAATCAAAAGTCTCGACTTATGATTGGATATTTAAAGTATATCATACTTCGATATGACAAATAATTTGCATGGCTAACGATATTACGTCTTAAATGAAGAAGCAGTAAATTTTATAAAACAAGATGGCCGACACAGAAAACCAGAGCAGCAGTTGAGTAAGCAATGCCGTTGTCGGGGTAATATAATCAAAAGTCTCGACTTATGATTGGATATTTAAGTATATCATACTTCGATATGACAAATAATTTGCATGTCCACGTATATTACGTCTTAAATGATAAAGCAGTAAATTTTATAAAACAAGATGGCCGACCTGAAAACCAGAGCAGCAGTTGAGAAGCAATGCCGTTGTCGGGGGTAATATAATCAAAAGTCTCGATTATGATTGGATATTTAAAGTATATCATACTTCGATATGACAAATAATTTGCATGTCTACGTATATTACGTCTTAAATGAAGAAGCAGTAAATTTTATAAAACAAGATGGCCGACACTGAAAACCAGAGCAGCAGTTGAGAAGCAATGCCGTTGTCGGGGTAATATAATCAAAAGTCTCGATTATGATTGGATATTTAACGTATATCATACTTCGATATGACAAATAATTTGCATGTCACACGTATATTACGTCTTAAATGATAAAGCAGTAAATTTTATAAAACAAGATGGCGACGCTTAAAACGAGCAGCAGTTGAGAAAGCAATGCCGTTGTCGGGTAATATAATCAAAAGTCTCGACTTATGATTGGATATTTAAAGTATATCATACTTCGATATGACAAATAATTTGCATGTCACACGTATATTACGTCTTAAATGAAAAGCAGTAAATTTTATAAAACAAGATGGCCGACACTGAAAACCAGAGCAGCAGTTGAGAAAGCAATGCCGTTGTCGGGTAATATAATCAAAAGTCTCGACTTATGATTGGATATTAAAGTATATCATACTTCGATATGACAAATAATTTGCATGTCTCACGTATATTACGTCTTAAATGAAAGCAGTAAATTTTATAAAAACAAGATGGCCGACACTGAAAACCAGAGCAGCAGTTGAGAAAGCAATGCCGTGTCGGGTAATATAATCAAAAGTCTCGATTATGATTGGATATTTAAAGTATATCATACTTCGATATGACAAATAATTTGCATGTCACACGTATATTACGTCTTAAATGATAAAGCAGTAAATTTTATAAAACAAGATGCGCGACGCTATAACACGAGCAGCAGTTGAGAAAGCAATGCCGTTGTCGGGGTAATATAATCAAAAGTCTCGATTATGATTGGATATTTAAAGTATATCATACTTCGATATGACAAATAATTTGCATGTCTCACGTATATTACGTCTTAAATGATAAAGCAGTAAATTTATAAAACAAGATGCCGACACTGAAAACCAGAGCAGCAGTTGAGAAGCAATGCCGTTGTCGGGGTAATATAATCAAAAGTCTCGACTTATGATTGGATATTTAACGTATATCATACTTCGATATGACAAATAATTTGCATGTCAACGTATATTACGTCTTAAATGAAAAGCAGTAAATTTTATAAAACAAGATGGCGACCTTATAACACGAGCAGCAGTTGAGAAAGCAATGCCGTTGTCGGGTAATATAATCAAAAGTCTCGACTTATGATTGGATATTTAAAGTATATCATACTTCGATATGACAAATAATTTACATGGCTAACGTATATTACGTCTTAAATGATAAAGCAGTAAATTTTATAAAACAAGATGGCCGACCAGAAAACCAGAGCAGCAGTTGAGTAAGCAATGCCGTTGTCGGGGTAATATAATCAAAAGTCTCGATTATGATTGGATATTTAAAGTATATCATACTTCGATATGACAAATAATTTGCATGTCTCACGTATATTACGTCTTAAATGATAAAGCAGTAAATTTTATAAAACAAGATGCCGACGCTATAACCGAGCAGCAGTTGAGAAAGCAATGCCGTTGTCGGGGTAATATAATCAAAAGTCTCGAATTATGATTGGATATTTAAAGTATATCATACTTCGATATGACAAATAATTTGCATGTCACACGTATATTAGTCTTAAATGAAAAGCAGTAAATTTTATAAAACAAGATGGCCGACACTTATAAACCAGAGCAGCAGTTGAGAAAGCAATGCCGTTGTCGGGGTAATATAATCAAAAGTCTCGACTTATGATTGGATATTTAAAAGTATATCATACTTCGATATGACAAATAATTTGCATGTCTAACGTATATTACGTCTTAAATGATAAAGCAGTAAATTTTAAAAACAAGATGGCCGACACTGAAACACGAGCAGCAGTTGAGAAAGCAATGCCGTTGTCGGGTAATATAATCAAAAGTCTCGACTTATGATTGGATATTAAAGTATATCATACTTCGATATGACAAATAATTTGCATGTCTACGTATATTACGTCTTAAATGAAGAAGCAGTAAATTTTATAAAACAAGATGGCGACACTGAAAACCAGAGCAGCAGTTGAGAAAGCAATGCCGTTGTCGGGGTAATATAATCAAAAGTCTCGAATTATGATTGGATATTTAAGTATATCATACTTCGATATGACAAATAATTTGCATGTCTAACGTATATTACGTCTTAAATGATAAGCAGTAAATTTTATAAAACAAGATGGCCGACACTGAAAACCAGAGCAGCAGTTGAGAAAGCAATGCCGTTGTCGGGGTAATATAATCAAAAGTCTCGATTATGATTGGATATTTAACGTATATCATACTTCGATATGACAAATAATTTGCATGTCACACGTATATTACGTCTTAAATGAAGAAGCAGTAAATTTTATAAAACAAGATGGCCGCACGTAAACCAGAGCAGCAGTTGAGAAGCAATGCCGTTGTCGGGTAATATAATCAAAAGTCTCGACTTATGATGGATATTAAAAGTATATCATACTTCGATATGACAAATAATTTGCATGTCTCACGTATATTACGTCTTAAATGAAAGCAGTAAATTTATAAAACAAGATGGCGACACTGAAAACCAGAGCAGCAGTTGAGAAAGCAATGCCGTTGTCGGGGTAATATAATCAAAAGTCTCGACTTATGATTGGATATTTAAAGTATATCATACATCGATATGACAATAATTTGCATGTCTACCGTATATTACGTCTTAAATGAAAGAAGCAGTAAATTTTATAAAACAAGATGGCCGACACTGAAACACCAGAGCAGCAGTTGAGAAAGCAATGCCGTTGTCGGGGGTAATATAATCAAAAGTCTCGGATTATGATTGGATATTTAAAGTATATCATACATCGATATGACAAATAATTTGCATGTCTCACGTATATTACGTCTTAAATGAAGAAGCAGTAAATTTTATAAAACAAGATGCGCGACGATATAAAACACAGAGCAGCAGTTGAGAAAGCAATGCCGTTGTCGGGTAATATAATCAAAAGTCTCGACTTATGATTGGATATTTAAAGTATATCATACTTCGATATGACAAATAATTTCATGGCTAACGTATATTACGTCTTAAATGATAAAGCAGTAAATTTTATAAAACAAGATGGCCGACACGAAAACCAGAGCAGCAGTTGAGAAGCAATGCCGTTGTCGGGGTAATATAATCAAAAGTCTCGACTTATGATTGGATATTTAAAGTATATCATACTCGATATGACAAATAATTTGCATGTCTAACGTATATTACGTCTTAAATGATAAAGCAGTAAATTTTATAAAACAAGATGCCGACGCTGAAAACACGAGCAGCAGTTGAGAAAGCAATGCCGTTGTCGGGGTAATATAATCAAAAGTCTCGACTTATGATTGGATATTTAAGTATATCATACTTCGATATGACAAATAATTTACATGCTAACGTACATTACGTCTTAAATGAAAAGCAGTAAATTTTATAAAACAAGATGGCCGACACAGAAAACCAGAGCAGCAGTTGAGAAGCAATGCCGTTGTCGGGTAATATAATCAAAAGTCTCGACTTATGATTGGATATTTAAAGTATATCATACTCGATATGACAAATAATTTGCATGTTCACACGTATATTACGTCTTAAATGATAAAGCAGTAAATTTTATAAAACAAGATGCGCGACGCTATAACACGAGCAGCAGTTGAGAAAGCAATGCCGTGTCGGGTAATATAATCAAAAGTCTCGACTTATGATTGGATATTTAAAGTATATCATACTTCGATATGACAAATAATTTGCATGTCTACGATATTACGTCTTAATGAAGAAGCAGTAAATTTTATAAAACAAGATGGCCGACACTGAAAACCAGAGCAGCAGTTGAGAAAGCAATGCCGTTGTCGGGTAATATAATCAAAGTCTCGACTTATGATGGATATTTAAGTATATCATACTCGATATGACAAATAATTTGCATGTCTCACGTATATTACGTCTTAAATGAAGTAAAGGCCAGTAAATTTTATAAAACAAGATGGCCGACACTGAAAACCAAGCAGCAGTTGAGAAGCAATGCCGTTGTCGGGGTAATATAATCAAAAGTCTCGAATTATGATTGGATATTAAAGTATATCATACTTCGATATGACAAATAATTTGCATGTCTACGTATATTACGTCTTAAATGAAAGCAGTAAATTTTATAAACAAGATGGCCGACACTGAAACCAGAGCAGCAGTTGAGTAAGCAATGCCGTTGTCGGGTAAATAATCAAAAGTCTCGACTTATGATGATATTAAAAGTATATCATACTCGATATGACAAATAATTTGCATGTCACACGTATTACGTCTTAAATGAAAAGCAGTAACTTTTATAAAACAAGATGGCCGACGCTGAAAACCAGAGCAGCAGTTGAGAAGCAATGCCGTTGTCGGGTAATATAATCAAAAGTCTCGACTTATGATTGGATATTTAAGTATATCATACTTCGATATGACAATAATTTGCATGCTAACGTAATTACGTCTTAATGATAAAGCAGTAAATTTTATAAAACAAGATGCCGACGCTAGATAACCAGAGCAGCAGTTGAGAAAGCAATGCCGTTGTCGGGTAATATAATCAAAAGTCTCGACTTATGATTGGATATTTAACGTATATCATACTTCGATATGACAAATAATTTACATGGCTAACGTACATTACGTCTTAAATGAAAAGCAGTAAATTTTATAAACAAGATGGCCGACACTGAAAACCAGAGCAGCAGTTGAGAAAGCAATGCCGTGTCGGGGTAATATAATCAAAAGTCTCGACTTATGATTGGTATTTAAAGTATATCATACATCGATATGACAAATAATTTGCATGTAACGTATATTACGTCTTAAATGAAAAGCAGTAAATTTTATAAACAAGATGCCGAACCGAAAACCAGAGCAGCAGTTGAGTAAGCAATGCCGTTGTCGGGGTAATATAATCAAAAGTCTCGATTATGATTGGATATTTAAGTATATCATACTCGATATGACAAATAATTTGCATGTCACACGTATATTACGTCTTAAATGATAAAGCAGTAAATTTATAAAACAAGATGCGCGACGCTTAAAACCACGAGCAGCAGTTGAGAAGCAATGCCGTTGTCGGGTAATATAATCAAAAGTCTCGACTTATGATTGGAATATTTAAAGTATATCATACTTCGATATGACAAATAATTTGATGCAACGTAATTAACGTCTTAAATGATAGAAGCAGTAAATTTTATAAAAAACAAGATGCCGACCTGAAACAGAGCAGCATTGAGTAAGCAATGCCGTTGTCGGGGTAATATAATCAAAAGTCTCGACTTATGATTGATATTAAAGTATACATACTCGATATGACAAATAATTGCATGTCAACGTATATTACGTCTTAATGAAAAGCAGTAAATTTTATAAAACAAGATGCCGACACTGAAACAGAGCAGCAGTTGAGAAGCAATGCCGTTGTCGGGGTAATATAATCAAAGTCTCGACTTATGATTGGATATTAAAGTATATCATACTTCGATATACAAATAATTTGCATGTCTAACGTATATTACGTCTTAAATGAAGAAGCAGTAAATTTTATAAAACAAATGGCGACGCAAACCAGAGCAGCAGTTGAGTAAGCAATGCCGTTGTCGGGTAAATAATCAAAAGTTCGAATTATGATTGGATATTTAAAGTATATCATACATCGATATGACAAATAATTTGCATGTCAACGTATATTACGTCTTAAATGAAAAGCAGTAATTTTATAAAACAAGATGCGCGACGCTTATAACACGAGCAGCAGTTGAGAAAGCAATGCGTTGTCGGGGTATATAATCAAAAGTCTCGACTTATGATTGATATTAAAGTATATCATACTTCGATATGACAAATAATTTGCATGTCTAACGTATATTACGTCTTAAATGAAGAAGCCAGTAAATTTTATAAAACACAGAGGCCGACCTGCAAACCAGAGCAGCAGTTGAGAAAGCAATGCCGTTGTCGGGGTAATATAATCAAAAGTCTCGACTATGATTGGATATTAAGTATATCATACTTCGATATGACAAATAATTGCATGTCTAACGTATATTACGTCTTAAATGAAGAAGCAGTAAATTTTATAAACAAGATGGCCGACATGAAACCAGAGCAGCAGTTGAGAAAGCAATGCCGTTGTCGGGGTAATATAATCAAAAGTCTCGATTATGATTGGATATTTAGTATATCATACTTCGATATACAAATAATTTGCATGTCTAACGTATATTACGTCTTAAATGAAGAGCAGTAAATTTTATAAAACAAGATGCCGACACTGAAAACAGAGCAGCAGTAGAAAGCAATGCCGTTGGGGGTAATATAATCAAAAGTTCGATTATGATTGGATATTTAAAGTATATCATACTCGATATGACAAATAATTTGCATGTCACACGTATATTACGTCTTAAATGATAAAGCAGTAAATTTATAAAACAAGATGCGCGACGCTTATAACACGAGCAGCAGTTGAGAAGCAATGCCGTTGTCGGGGTAATATAATCAAAGTTCGATTGATTGGATATTTAAAGTATATCATACATCGATATGACAAATATTTGCATGTCACACGTATATTACGTCTTAAATGATAAAGCAGTAAATTTTATAAAACAAGATGCGCGACGCTATAACACGAGCAGCAGTTGAGAAGCAATGCCGTTGTCGGGTAATATAATCAAAAGTCTCGACTTATGATTATTTAAAGTATATCATACTTCGATATGACAAATAATTTACATGCTACGTATATTACGTCTAAATGATAAGCAGTAAATTTTATAAAAAAGATGGCGACACGCTTATAACGACACAGTTTGAGAAAGCAATGCCGTTGTCGGGTAATATAATCAAAAGTCTCGACTTATGATTGGATATTAAAGTATATCATACTCGATATGACAATAATTGCATGTCTACGTATATTACGTCTAATGAAAAGCAGTAAATTTTATAAACAAGATGGCCGACCTGAAAACAGAGCAGCAGTTGAGAAGCCAATGCCGTTGTGGGTAATAATCAAAGTCTCGATTATGATTGGATATTAAAGTATATCATACTTCGATATGACAAATAATTTGCATGTCTAACGTATATTACGTCTTAAATGAAGAAGCAGTAAATTTTATAAAACAAGATGGCGACACGAAACCAGAGCAGCAGTTGAGAAGCAATGCCGTTGTCGGGGTAATATAATCAAAAGTCTCGACTTATGATTGGATATTAAAGTATATCATACTTCGATATGACAATAATTTGCATGTCAACGTATATTACGTCTAAATGAAAAGCAGTAAATTTATAAAACAAGATGCCGACGCTTATAACACGAGCAGCAGTTGAGAAGCAATGCCGTTGTCGGGTAATATAATCAAAAGTCTCGACTTATGATTGGATATTAAAGTATATCATACTTCGATATGACAATAATTTGCATGTCTAACGTATATTACGTCTTAAATGAAGAAGCAGTAAATTTTATAAAACAGAATGGCCGACCTAAAACCGAGCAGCAGTTGAGAAGCAATGCCGTTGTCGGGGTAATATAATCAAAAGTCTCGACTTATGATTGGATATTAAAGTATATCATACTTCGATATGACAAATAATTTGCATGTCAACGTATATTACGTCTTAAATGATAGAAGCCAGTAAATTTTATAAAACAAGATGCGCGACGCTTATAACCAGAGCAGCAGTTGAAAGCAATGCCGTTGTCGGGGTAATATAATCAAAAGTCTCGACTTATGATTGGATATTTAAAGTATATCATACTTCGATATGACAATAATTCATGTCTAACGTATTTACGTTTAAATAAACAAAATTTAAAAAAAGATGGACACAAACAGAGCACAGTTGAGTAAGCAATGCCGTTGTCGGGGTAATATAATCAAAAGTCTCGAATTATGATTGGATATTAAAATATATCATACATCGATATGACAATAATTGCATGTCAAGTATATACTCTTAAATAAGAAGCATAAATTATAAACAAGATGGCCGACACTGAAACCAGAGCAGCAGTTGAGTAAGCAATGCCGGTTGTCGGGGTAATATAATCAAAAGTCTCGAACTTATGATTGGATATTTAAAGTATATCATACTCGATATGACAAATAATTTGCATGTCACACGTATATTACGTCTTAAATGAAGAAGCAGTAAATTTATAAAAAAGATGGCGACCTGAAAACAGACAGCAGTTGAGTAAGCAATGCCGTGGTCGGGGTAATATAATCAAAGTCTCGAATTATGATTGGATATTAAAGTATATCATACATCGATATGACAAATAATTTGCATGTCTAACGTATATTACGTCTTAAATGATAAAGCAGTAAATTTTATAAACAAGATGGCCGACCTTAAACCAGAGCAGCAGTTGAGAAGCCAATGCCGTTGTCGGGGTAATATAAATCAAAAGTCTCGACTTATGATTGGATATTAAAGTATATCATACTTCGATATGACAAATAATTTGCATGTCTAACGTATATTACGTCTTAAATGAAAAGCAGTAAATTTTATAAACAAGATGCCGACGCTATAACACGAGCAGCAGTTGAGAAAGCAATGCCGTTGTCGGGGTAATATAATCAAAAGTCTCGATTATGATTGATATTAAAATATATCATACTTCGATATGCAAATAATTTGCATGTCTAGTATATTACGTCTTAAATGAAAAGCAGTAATTTTATAAAACCACAATGGCCGACACTGAAAACCAGAGCAGCAGTTGAGAAAGCAATGCCGTTGTCGGTAATATAATCAAAAGTCTCGACTTATGATTGGATATTAAAGTATATTCATACTTCGATATGACAAATAATTTGCATGTCTAACGTATATACTCTTAATAAGAAGCAGTAAATTTTATAAAACAAGATGGCCGACACGATAACCAGAGCAGCAGTTGAGAAGCAATGCCGTTGTCGGGTAAGTATAATCAAAGTCTCGACTTATGATTGGATATTAAAGTATATATCATACTTCGATATGACAAATAATTTGCATGTCAACGTATATTACGTCTTAAATATAAAGCAGTAAATTTTATAAAACAAGATGGCGATGCTTATAACACGAGCAGCAGTTGAGAAAGCAATGCCGGTTGTCGGGGTAATATAATCAAAAGTCTCGATTATGATTGGATATAATTAAAATATCATACTTCGATATGAAAAATAATTTGCATGTCTAACGTATATTATCGGTCTTAAATGAAAAGCAGTAAATTTTATAAAACAAGATGCGACGCTTAAACACGAGCAGCAGTTGAGAAAGCAATGCCGTTGTCGGGGTAATATAATCAAAGTCTCGACTTATGATTGGATATTAAAAGTATATCATACTTCGATATGACAAAATTTGCATTGTCTAACGTATATTACGTCTTAAATGAAGAAGCAGTAAATTTTATAAAACAATGGCCGACACTGAAACCAGAGGCAGCAGTTGAGAAAGCCATGCGTGTCGGGGTAATATAATCAAAAGTCTCATTATGATTGGATATTAAAGATATCATACATCGATATGAAATAATTTGCATGTCCACGTATGTTAGTTTAATGATAAAGCAGTAAATTTTATAACAAGATGGGCGACCTTTAAACAGGCAGCAGTTGAGAAAGATGCCTTGTCGGGGTAATATACAAAAGTCGACTATGATTGGATATTAAAGTATATCAACTCGTATGACAATAATTGGGACTAACGTATTAGTCTAATGAAAGCAGTAATTTATAACAGAATGGCCGACATAAAACGAGCGCAGTTATAGCAATGCCGTTGTCGGCGTAATATAAAAGTCCGATTAGATTGGATATAAGTATATATACTTCGATATGACAAATAATTTGCATGTCAACGTATATTACGTCTTAAATGATAAAGCAGTAAATTTTATAAAACAAGATGCCGACGCTTATAAACACGAGCAGCAGTTGAGAAGCAATGCCGTTGTCGGGGTAATATAATCAAATCTCCGACTTATGATTGGATATTTAAGTATATCATACTTCGATATGACAAATAATTTGCAGTTCTAACGTATATTACGTCTTAAATGAAGAAGCAGTAAATTTTATAAAACAAGATGGCGACCCTTAAAACCGAGCAGCAGTTGAGAAGCAATGCCGTGTCGGGGTAATATAATCAAAAGTCTCGACTTATGATTGGATATTAAAGTATATCATACTTCGATATACAAATAATTTGCATGTCTAACGTATATTACGCTTAAATGAGAAGCAGTAAATTTTATAAAACAAGATGGCCGACACTGAAAACCAGAGCAGCAGTTGAGAAGCAATGCCGTTGTCGGGGTAATATAATCAAAAGTCTCGACTATGATTGGATATTAATAATACAAACTAATCATACTTCGATATACAAAATAATTTGCATGGCTCACCTAACGTACGTATTAACATGAAGAGGAAAATTTAAAATGAAGATAGCCGAACGTATAACTTTTATAAAAACAAGATGGCCGACACTGAAAACCAGAGCAGCAGTTGAGTAAGCAATGCCGTTGTCGGGGTAATATAATCAAAGTCTCGAATTATGATTGGATATTAAAGTATATCATACATCGATATGACAAATAATTTGCATGTCTAACGTATATTACGTCTTAAATGATAAGCAGTAAATTTTATAAACAAGATGGCCGACACTAAAACCAGAGCTCAGTTGAGAAAGCAATGCCGTTGTCGGGTAATATAATCAAAAGTCTCGACTTATGATTGGATATTTAAAGTATATCATACTTCGATATGACAAATAATTTGCATGTCTAACGTATATTACGTCTTAAATGAAAAGCAGTAAATTTTATAAAACAAGATGCGCGACGCTATAACACGAGCAGCAGTTGAAAGCAATGCCGTTGTCGGGGTAATATAATCAAAAGTCTCGACTTATGATTGGATATTAAAGTATATCATACTTCGATATGACAAATAATTTCATGTCTAACGATATTACGTCTAAATGAAAAGCAGTAAATTTTATAAAACAAGATGGCCGACACGGAAACCAGAGCAGCAGTTGAGTAAGCAATGCGTTGTCGGGGTAATATAATCAAAATCTCGACTTATATTGATATTAAAGTATATCATACTTCGATATACAAATAATTTGCATGTCTAACGTAATTACGTCTTAAATGAGAAGCAGTAATTTATAAACAAGATGGCCGACACTGAAAACCAGAGCAGCGTTGAGAAGCAATGCCGTTGTCGGGGTAATATATAATCAAAAGTCTCGATTATGATTGGATATTAAAGTATATCATACATCGATATGACAAATAATTTGCATGTCACACGTATATTACGTCTTAAATGATAAACAGTAAAATTTTATAAAACAAGATGCGCGACGCTATAACCGAGCAGCAGTTGAGAAACAATGCCGTTGTCGGGTAATATAATCAAAAGTTCGACTTATGATTGGATATTAAAGTATATCATACATCGATATGACAAATAATTTGCATGTCTAACGTATATTACGTCTTAAATGAAGAAGCAGTAAATTTTATAAAACAAGATGGCCGACACTGAAAACCAGAGCAGCATTGAGAAGCAATGCCGTTGTCGGGGTAATATAATCAAAAGTCTCGACTTATGATTGGATATTAAAGTATATCATACTTCGATATGACAAATAATTGCATGTCTAACGTATATTACGTCTTAAATGAAGAAGCAGTAAATTTATAAAACAAGATGGCCGTCACTGGAAACCAGAGCAGCAGTTGAGAAAGCAATGCCGTGTCGGGGTAATATAATCAAAAGTCTCGATTATGATTGGATATTTAAAGTATATCATACTTCGATATGACAAATAATTTGCATGTCTAACGTATATTACGTCTTAAATGAAGAAGCAGTAAATTTTATAAAACAAGATGGCCGACACTGAAAACAGAGCAGCAGTTGAGAAAGCAATGCCGTTGTCGGGGTAATATAATCAAAAGTTCGACTATGATTGGATATTTAAAGTATATCATACTTCGATATGACAAATAATTTGCATGTCACACGTATATTACGTCTTAAATGAAAAGCAGTAAATTTTATAAAACAAGATGCGGACGCTTATAACACGAGCAGCAGTGAGAAAGCAATGCCGTTCGGTAAATAATCAAAAGTCTCCTATGATATTAAATATTCATACTTCGATATACAAATAATTTGCATGTCTACGTAATTACGTCTTAATATAAGCAGTAATTTATAAACAAGATGCCGACCGAAAACCAAGAGCAGTTGAGAAGCAATGCGTGTCGGGGTAATATAATCAAAAGTCTCGACTTATGATTGGATATTTAAGTATATCATACATCGATATGACAAATAATTGCATGCTACGTAATATACGTCTTAAATGAAGAAGCAGTAAATTTTATAAAACAAGATGGCCGACACTGAAAACCAGAGCAGCAGTTGAGAAAGCAATGCCGTTGTCGGGTAATATAATCAAAAGTCTCGACTTATGATTGGATATTAAAGTATATCATACTCGATATGACAAATAATTTGCATGTCTAACGTATATTACGTCTTAAATGAAAAGCAGTAAATTTTATAAAACAAGATGGCCGACACTGAAACAGAGCAGCAGTTGAGAAGCAATGCCGTTGTCGGGGTAATATAATCAAAAGTCTCGACTTATGATTGGATATTTAAAGTATATCATACTCGATATGACAAATAATTTGCATGTCACACGTATATTACGTCTTAAATGATAAAGCAGTAAATTTTATAAAACAAGATGCCGACGCTAAAACACGAGCAGCAGTTGAGAAAGCAATGCCGTTGTCGGGGTAATATAATCAAAAGTCTCGACTTATGATTGGATATTAAAGTATATCATACATCGATATGACAAATAATTTGCATGTCTAACGTATATTACTCTTAAATGAAAAGCAGTAAATTTATAAAACAAGATGGCCGACACTGAAAACCAGAGCAGCAGTTGAGAAGCAATGCCGTTGTCGGGGTAATATAATCAAAAGTCTCGACTTATGATTGGATATTTAAAGTATATCATACTTCGATATACAAATAATTGCATGTCTAACGTATATTACGTCTTAAATGAAGAAGCAGTAAATTTTATAAAACAAGATGGCCGACCTATAAAACGAGCAGCAGTTGAGAAAGCAATGCCGTTGTCGGGGTAATATAATCAAAAGTCTCGACTTATGATGGATATTTAAAGTATATCATACTTCGATATGACAAATAATTTGCATGTCTAACGTATATTACGTCTTAAATGAAAAGCAGTAAATTTTATAAAACAAGATGCCGACACTGAAAACCAGAGCAGCAGTTGAGAAAGCAATGCCGTTGTCGGGGTAATATAATCAAAGTCTCGACTTATGATTGGATATTAAAAGTATATCATACATCGATATGACAAATAATTTGCATGTCTAACGTATATTACGTCTTAAATAGAAAGCAGTAAATTTTATAAAACAAGATGGCCGACACTTAAACCAGAGCAGCAGTTGAGAAGCAATGCCGTTGTCGGGGTAATATAATCAAAAGTCTCGATTATGATTGGATATTTAAAGTATATCATACTTCGATATGACAAATAATTGCATGTCAACGATATTACGTCTTAAATGAAGAAGCAGTAAATTTTATAAAACAAGATGGCGACGCTAAAACAGAGCAGCAGTTGAGAAAGCAATGCCGTTGTCGGGTAATTAATCAAAGTCTCGACTTATATGGATATTAAAGTATATCATACTCGATATGACAAATAATTTGCATGTCTAACGTATATACTCTTAAATGAAGAAGCAGTAAATTTTATAAACAAGATGCCGACACTTAAACCAGAGCAGCAGTTGAGAAAGCAATGCCGTTGTCGGGGTAATATAATCAAAGTCTCGAATTATGATTGGATATTAAAGTATATCATACTCGATATGACAAATAATTGCATGTCTAACGTATATTACGTCTTAAATGAAGAAGCAGTAAATTTATAAAACAAGATGGCCGACACTGAAAACCAGAGCAGCAGTTGAGAAAGCAATGCCGTTGTCGGGGTAATATAATCAAAAGTCTCGACTTATGATTGGATATTAAAAGTATATCATACTTCGATATGACAAATAATTTGCATGTCTAACGTAATTACTCTTAAATGAAAAGCAGTAAATTTTATAAAACAAGATGGCCGACCTGATAAACAGAGCAGCAGTTGAGAAAGCAATGCCGTGTCGGGTAATATAATCAAAAGTCTCGACTTATGATTGGATATTAAAAGTATATCATACTTCGATATACAAATAATTTGCATGTCTAACGTATATTACGTCTTAAATGAAGAAGCAGTAAATTTTATAAAACAAGATGCCGACCTGAAAACAGAGCAGCAGTTGAGTAAGCAATGCCGTTGTCGGGTAATATAATCAAAAGTCTCGACTTATGATTGGATATTAAAGTATATCATACTTCGATATGACAAATAATTTGCATGTCTAACGTATATTACGTCTTAAATGAAAAGCAGTAAATTTATAAAACAAGATGGCGACACTAAACCAGAGCAGCAGTTGAGAAAGCAATGCCGTTGTCGGGTAATATAATCAAAGTCTCGACTTATGATTGGATATTAAAGTATATCATACTTCGATATGACAAATAATTTGCATGTCAACGTATATTACGTCTTAAATGAAGAAGCAGTAAATTTTATAAAACAAGATGCGCGACGCTTAAACACGAGCAGCAGTTGAGAAGCAATGCCGTTGTCGGGGTAATATAATCAAAAGTCTCGATTATGATTGGATATTAAAGTATATCATACTCGATATGACAAATAATTTGCATGTCAACGTATATTACGTTTAAATGATAAGCAGTAAATTTTATAAAACAAGATGCGCGACGCTTAAACACGAGCAGCAGTTGAGAAAGCAATGCCGTTGTCGGGTAATATAATCAAAATCTCGACTTATGATTGGATATTAAGTATATCATACTTCGATATGACAAATAATTGCATGTCTAACGTATATTACGTCTTAAATGAAGAAGCAGTAAATTTTATAAAACAAGATGGCCGACGCTAAAACCAGAGCAGCAGTTGAGAAAGCAATGCCGTTGTCGGGGTAATTATAATCAAAAGTCTCGATTATGATTGGATATTTAAAGTATATCATACTTCGATATGACAAATAATTTGCATGTCAACGTATATACGTCTTAAATGATAAAGCAGTAAATTTTATAAAACAAGATGCGCGACGCTATAACCACAGCAGTTGAGAAGCAATGCCGTTGTCGGGGTAATATAATCAAAAGTCCGACTTATGATTGGATATTAAAGTATATCATACTCGATATGACAAATAATTTGCAATGTTAACGTATATTACGTCTTAAATGAAGAAGCAGTAAATTTTATAAACAAGATGGCCGACACTGAAACCAGAGCAGAGTTGAAAGCAATGCCGTTGTCGGGGTAATATAATCAAAAGTCTGACTTATGATTGGATATTAAAGTATATCATACTTCGATATGACAAATAATTTGCATGTCAACGTATATTACGTCTTAAATGAAAAGCAGTAAATTTTATAAAACAAGATGGCGACCTTATAACACGAAGCACAGTTGAGAAGCAATGCCGTTGTCGGGTAATATAATCAAAGTCTCGACTTATGATTGGATATTTAAAGTATATCATACTTCGATATGACAAATATTTGCATGTTAACGTATATTACGTCTTAAATGAAAAGCAGTAATTTATAAAACAAGATGCGCGACGCTTAAACGAGCAGCAGTTGAGAAAGCAATGCCGTTGTCGGGTAATATAATCAAAAGTCTCGAATTATGATTGGATATTAAAAGTATATCATACATCGATATGACAAATAATTTGCATGTCTAACGTATATTAGTTTAAATGAAAAGCAGTAAATTTATATAAACAAGATGGCCGACCTTATAACACAGCAGCAGTTGAGAAAGCAATGCCGTTGGTCGGGGTAATATAATCAAAAGTCTCGACTTATGATTGGATATTAAAGTATATCATAACTTCGATATGACAAATAATTTGCATGTCTAACGTATATTACGTCTTAAATGAAGAGCAGTAAATTTATAAAACAAGATGGCCGACACTGAAACCAGAGCAGCAGTTGAGAAAGCAATGCCGTTGTCGGGGGTAATATAATCAAAAGTCTCGATTATGATTGGATATTAAAGTATATCATACTTCGATATGACAAATAATTGCATGTCTAACGTATATTACGTCTAAATGAAGAAGCAGTAAATTTTATAAAACAAGATGCCGACGCTTAAACCGACAGCAGTTGAGAAAGCAATGCCGGTGTCGGGGTAATATAATCAAAAGTCTCGACTTATGATTGGATATTAAAAGTATATCATACTTCGATAGACAAATAATTGCATGTAACGTATATACGTCTTAAATATAAAGCAGTAAATTTATAAACAAGATGGCCGACACTGAAAACCAAGCAGCAGTTGAGAAGCAATGCCGTTGTCGGGTAATATAATCAAAAGTCTCGACTTATGATTGGATATTAAAGTATATCATACTTCGATATGACAAATAATTTGCATGTCACACCGTATATTACGTCTTAAATGATAAAGCAGTAAATTTATAAAACAAGATGCGCGACGCTTATAACACGAGCAGCAGTTGAGAAGCAATGCCGTTGTCGGGGTAATATAATCAAAAGTCTCGAATTATGATTGGATATTAAAGTATATCATACTTCGATATGACAAATAATTTGCATGTCTAACGTATATAGTCTTAAATGAAGAAGCAGTAAATTTTATAAAACAAGATGCCGACACTGAAAAACAGAGCAGCAGTTGAGAAAGCAATGCCGTTGTCGGGGTAATATAATCAAAAGTCCGACTTATGATTGGATATTTAAAGTATATCATACTTCGATATGACAAATAATTTGCATGTCTAACGTATATTACGTCTTAAATGAAGAAGCAGTAAATTTTATAAAACAAGATGGCCGACACTGAAACCAGAGCAGCAGTTGAGAAGCAATGCCGTGTCGGGTAATATAATCAAAAGTCTCGACATTATATTGGATATTAAAGTATATCATACTCGATATGAAAATAATTTGCATGTCACACGTATATTACGTCTTAAATGATAAAGCAGTAAATTTTATAAAACAAGATGCCGACGCTTATAACACGAGCAGCAGTTGAGAAAGCAATGCCGTGTCGGGGTAATATAATCAAAAGTCTCGACTTATGATTGGATATTAAAAGTATATCATACTTCGATATGACAAATAATTTGCATGTCTAACGTATATTAGTCTTAATGAAGAAGCAGTAAATTTATAAAACAAGATGGCCGACCTGAAAACCAGAGCAGCAGTTGAGAAGCAATGCCGTTGTCGGGGTAATATAATCAAAAGTCTCGAATTATGATTGGATATAAAAGTATATCATACTCGATATGACAAATAATTTGCATGTCACACGTATATACGTCTTAAATGAAAAGCAGTAAATTTTATAAAACAAGAGCCGACACTGAAAACCAGAGCAGCAGTTGATAAGCAATGCCGTTGTGGGTAATATAATCAAAGTCTCGACTTATGATTGGATATTAAAGTATATCATACTCGATATGACAAATAATTGCATGTCTCACGTATATTACGTCTTAAATGAAGAAGCAGTAAATTTTATAAAACAAGATGGCCGACCGTATAAACCAGAGCAGCAGTTAGAAGCAATGCAGTGTCGGGGTATATATCAAAAGTCTCGATTATGATGGATATTTAAAGTATATCATACTTCGATATGACAATAATTGCATTTAACGTATATTACGTCTTAAATGAAGAGCAGTAAATTTTATAAAACAAGATGGCCGACACTGAACCAGAGCAGCAGTTGAGAAAGCAATGCCGTTGTCGGGTAATATAATCAAAAGTCTCGAATTATGATGATATTAAAAGTATATCATACTTCGATATGACAAATAATTTGCATGTCTAACGTATATTACGTTTAAATAAGAACAGTAAATTTATAAAACAAGATGCGCGACGCTGAAAACCAGAGCAGCAGTTGAGAAAGCAATGCCGTTGTCGGGGTAATATAATCAAAAGTCTCGACTTATGATTGGATATTAAAGTATATCATACTCGATATGACAAATAATTTGCATGTCACACGTATATTACGTCTTAAATGAAAAGCAGTAAATTTTATAAAACAAGATGGCCGACACTGAAAACCAGGCAGCAGTTGAGAAAGCAATGCCGTTGTCGGGGTAATATAATCAAAAGTCTCGACTTATGATTGGATATTAAAGTATATCATACTCGATATGACAAATAATTGCATGTCTAACGTATATTACGTCTTAAATGAAGAAGCATAAATTTTATAAAAACAAGATGGCCGACACTGAAAACCAGAGCAGCATTGAGTAAGCAATGCCGGTTGTCGGGGGTAATATAATCAAAAGTCTCGAATTATGATTGGATATTTAAAGTATATCATACTTCGATATGACAAATAATTTGCATGTCTAACGTATATTACGTCTTAAATGAAGAAGCAGTAAATTTTATAAAACAAGATGCCGACACTGAAACCGAGCAGCAGTTGAGAAGCAATGCCGTTGTCGGGTAATATAATCAAAAGTCTCGACTTATGATTGGATATTAAAAGTATATCATACTCGATATGACAATAATTTGCATGTCTAACGTATATTACGTCTTAAATGAAGAAGCAGTAAATTTTATAAACAAGATGGCGACGCTTAAACCGAGCAGCAGTTA
The DNA here is from genome assembly GCF_009193385.2 of Nasonia vitripennis. NCBI lineage: Eukaryota > Metazoa > Arthropoda > Insecta > Hymenoptera > Pteromalidae > Nasonia > Nasonia vitripennis. The sequence continues at coordinate 185,632 of NW_022279671.1, forward strand.
GAAAGCAATGCCGTTGTCGGGTAATATAATCAAAAGTCTCGACTTATGATTGGATATTAAAAGTATATCATACTTCGATATGACAAAATAATTTGCATGTCTAACGTATATTACGTCTTAAATGAAAAGCAGTAAATTTTATAAAACAAGATGCGCGACGCTGATAACACGAGCACATTGAGAAAGCAATGCCGTTGTCGGGGTAATATAATCAAAGTCTCGACTTATGATTGGATATTTAAAGTATATCATACTCGATATGACAAATAATTTGCATGTCTAACGAATTACGTCTTAAATGAAGAAGCAGTAAATTTATAAAACAAGATGCCGACACTGAAAACCAGAGCAGCAGTTGATAAGCAATGCCGTTGTCGGGTAATTAATCAAAAGTCTCGAATTATGATTGGATATTAAAGTATATCATACATCGATATGACAAATAATTTGCATGTCTAACGTAATTACGTCTTAAATGAAGAAGCAGTAAATTTTATAAAACAAGATGGCCGACGCTATAACCAAGCAGCAGTTGAGTAAGCAATGCCGTTGTCGGGGTAATATAATCAAAATCTCGATTATGATGGATATTAAAAGTATATCATACTTCGATATGACAAATAATTTGCATGTCACACGTATATACGTCTTAAATGAAAACAGTAAATTTTATAAAACAAGATGCCGACACTTATAACACAGCAGCAGTTGAGAAAGCAATGCCGTTGTCGGGGTAATATAATCAAAAGTCTCGACTTATGATTGGATATAAAGTATATCATACTCGATATGACAAATAATTTGCATGTCTAACTATATTACGTTTTAAATGAAGAAGCAGTAAATTTTATAAACAAGATGCCGACACTGAAACCAGAGCAGCAGTTGAGAAAGCAATGCCGTTGTCGGGGTAATATAATCAAAAAGTCTCGACTTTGATTGGATATTAAAAGTATATCATACTTCGATATGACAAATAATTTGCATGCTAACGTATATTACGTCTTAAATGAAGAAGCAGTAAATTTTATAAAAACAAGATGGCCGACACTGAAAACCAGAGCAGCAGTTATAAGCAATGCCGTGTCGGGTAATATAATCAAAAGTCTCGACTTATGATTGGATATTTAAAGTATATCATACATCGATATGACAAATAATTGCATGTCACACGTATATTACGTCTTAAATGATAAACAGTAAATTTTATAAAACAAGATGCCGACCTTATAACACGAGCAGCAGTTGAGAAAGCAATGCCGTTGTCGGGTAATATAATCAAAAGTCTCGACTTATGATTGGATATTAAAGTATATCATACTTCGATATGACAAATAATTTGCATGTCTAACGTATATTACGTCTTAAATGAAAAGCAGTAAATTTTATAAAACAAGATGCGCGACGCTAATAACACGAGCAGCAGTTGAGAAAGCAATGCCGTTGTCGGGTAATTAATCAAAAGTCTCGACTTATGATTGGATATTTAAAGTATATCATACTTCGATATGACAAATATTTGCATGTCCTACGTATATTACGTCTTAAATGATAGAAGCAGTAAATTTTATAAAACAAGATGCGCGACGCTTAAAACACGAGCAGCAGTTGAAAGCAATGCCGTTGTCGGGTAATATAATCAAAAGTCTCGACTTATATTGGATATTAAAAGTATATCATACTTCGATATGACAAATAATTTGCATGTCTAACGTATATTACGTCTTAAATGAAAAGCAGTAAATTTATAAAACAAGATGGCCGACACTGAAAACCAGAGCAGCAGTTGAGAAAGCAATGCCGTTGTCGGGGTAATATAATCAAAAGTCTCGACTTATGATTGGATATTAAAAGTATATCATACTTCGATATGACAAATAATTTGCATGTCACACGTATATTACGTCTTAAATGAAAAGCAGTAAATTTTATAAAACAAGATGGCCGACGCTTATAACACCGAGCAGAGTTGAGAAGCAATGCCGTTGTCGGGGTAATATAATCAAAAGTCTCGAATTATGATTGGATATTAAAGTATATCATACATCGATATGACAAATAATTTGCATGTCTAACGTATATTACGTCTTAAATGAAGAAGCAGTAAATTTTATAAAAACAAGATGGCCGACACTTAATAACAACGAGCAGCAGTTGAGAAAGCAATGCCGTTGTCGGGTAATATAATCAAAAGTCTCGACTTATGATTGGATATTAAAGTATATCATACTTCGATATGACAAATAATTTGCATGTCACACTATATTACGTCTTAAATGATAAAGCAGTAAATTTTATAAAACAAGATGCGCGACGCTTATAACACGAGCAGCAGTTGGAAAGCAATGCCGTTGTCGGGTAATATAATCAAAAGTCTCGACTTATGATTGGATATTAAAGTATATCATACTTCGATATGACAAATAATTTGCATGTCTAACGTATATTACGTCTTAAATGATAAAGCAGTAAATTTTATAAAACAAGATGCCGACGCTGATAACACGAGCAGCATTGAGAAAGCAATGCCGTTGTCGGGGTAATATAATCAAAAGTCTCGACTTATGATTGGATATTTAACGTATATCATACTTCGATATGACAAATAATTTGCATGTCTAACGTATATTACGTCTTAAATGAAGAAGCAGTAAATTTTATAAAACAAGATGCGCGACGCTTAAAACACGAGCAGCAGTTGAGAAGCAATGCCGTTGTCGGGGTAATATAATCAAAAGTCTCGAATTATGATTGGATATTAAAAGTATATCATACTTCGATATGACAAATAATTTGCATGTCTAACGTATATTACGTCTTAAATGAAGAAGCAGTAAATTTATAAAACAAGATGCCGACACTGAAAACCAGAGCAGCAGTTGAGAAAGCAATGCCGTTGTCGGGTAATATAATCAAAAGTCTCGACTATGATTGGATATTAAAAGTATATCATACTTCGATATGACAAATAATTTGCATGTCTACACGTATATTACGTCTTAAATGATAAAGCAGTAAATTTTATAAAACAAGATGGCGACGCTGATAACACGAGCAGCAGTTGAGAAAGCAATGCCGTTGTCGGGGTAATATAATCAAAAGTCTCGACTTATGATTGGATATTTAAAGTATATCATACTTCGATATGACAAATAATTTGCATGTCAACGTATATTACGTCTTAAATGAAGAAGCAGTAAATTTTATAAAACAAGATGGCCGACGCTTAAAACGAGCAGCAGTTGAGTAAAGCAATGCCGTTGTCGGGGTAATATAATCAAAAGTCTCGAATTATGATTGGATATATTAAAGTATATCATACTCGATATGACAAATAATTTGCATGTCTAACGTATATTACGTCTTAAATGAAGAAGCAGTAAATTTATAAAACAAGATGGCGACACTGAAAACACAAGCAGCAGTTGAGTAAGCAATGCCGTTGTCGGGTAATATAATCAAAAGTCTCGATTATGATTGATATTAACGTATATCATACTTCGATATGACAAATAATTTGCATGTCTAACGTATATTACGTCTTAAATGAAGAAGCAGTAAATTTTATAAAACAAGATGGCCGACCTGAAACCAGAGCAGCAGTTGAGAAAGCAATGCCGTTGTCGGGGTAATATAATCAAAAGTCTCGACTTATGATTGGATATTAAAAGTATATCATACTCGATATGACAAATAATTTGCATGTCTAACGTATATTACGTCTTAAATGAAGAAGCAGTAAATTTTATAAAACAAGATGCCGACGCTTATAACCGAGCAGCAGTTGAGAAAGCAATGCCGTTGTCGGGGTAATATAATCAAAAGTCTCGACTTATGATTGGATATTAAAGTATATCATACTTCGATATGACAAATAATTTGCATGTCTAACGTATATTACGTCTTAAATGAAGAAGCAGTAATTTTATAAACAAGATGGCCGACACTGAAAACCAGAGCAGCAGTTGATAAGCAATGCCGTTGTCGGGGGTAATATAATCAAAATCTCGAACTTATGAATTGGATATTTAAACGTATATCATACTTCGATATGACAAATAATTTGCATGTCTAACGTATATTACGTCTTAAATGAAAGAAGCAGTAAATTTTATAAAACAAGATGGCCGACACTGAAAACCAGAGCAGCAGTTTGAGAAGCAATGCCGTTGTCGGGGTAATATAATCAAAAGTCTCGAATTATGATTGGATATTTAAAGTATATCATACTTCGATATGACAAATAATTTGCATGTCACACGTATATTACGTCTTAAATGATAAAGCAGTAAATTTTATAAAACAAGATGGCGACGCTGAAAACACGAGCAGCAGTTGAGAAGCAATGCCGTTGTCGGGGTAATATAATCAAAAGTCTCGACTTATGATTGGATATTAAAAGTATATCATACTTCGATATGACAAATAATTTGCATGTCTAACGTATATTACGTCTTAAATGATAAAGCAGTAAATTTTATAAAACAAGATGCCGACCTGAAACCAGAGCAGCAGTTGAGAAAGCAATGCCGTGTCGGGGTAATATAATCAAAAGTCTCGACTTATGATTGGATATTTAAAGTATATCATACTTCGATATGACAAATAATTTGCATGTCTAACGTATATTACGTCTTAAATGAAGAAGCAGTAAATTTTATAAAACAAGATGGCCGACACTGAAAACCAGAGCAGCAGTTGAGAAAGCAATGCCGTTGTCGGGGTAATATAATCAAAAGTCTCGACTTATGATTGGATATTAAAAGTATATCATACTTCGATATGACAAATAATTTGCATGTCTAACGTATATTACGTCTTAAATGAAGAAGCAGTAAATTTTATAAAACAAGATGGCCGACACTGAAAACCAGAGCAGCAGTTGAGAAAGCAATGCCGTTGTCGGGGTAATATAATCAAAAGTCTCGACTTATGATTGGATATTTAAAGTATATCATACTTCGATATGACAAATAATTTGCATGTCACACGTATATTACGTCTTAAATGATAGAAGCAGTAAATTTTATAAAACAAGATGCGCCGACGCTTATAACAGAGCAGCAGTTGAGAAAGCAATGCCGTTGTCGGGGTAATATAATCAAAAGTCTCGACTTATGATTGGATATTAAAGTATATCATACTTCGATATGACAAATAATTTGCATGTCACACGTATATTACGTCTTAAATGATAAAGCAGTAAATTTTATAAAACAAGATGGCCGACGATAAACCAGAGCAGCAGTTGAGAAAGCAATGCCGTTGTCGGGGTAATATAATCAAAAGTCTCGAATTATGATTGGATATTTAAAGTATATCATACTTCGATATGACAAATAATTTGCATGTCACACGTATATTACGTCTTAAATGATAAAGCAGTAAATTTTATAAAACAAGATGCGCGACGCTATAACACGAGCAGCAGTTGAGAAAGCAATGCCGTTGTCGGGTAATATAATCAAAAGTCTCGACTTATGATTGGATATTAAAAGTATATCATACTCGATATGACAAATAATTTGCATGTCTACACGTATATTACGTCTTAAATGATAAAGCAGTAAATTTTATAAAACAAGATGGCGACGCTTAAACACGAGCAGCAGTTGAGAAAGCAATGCCGTTGTCGGGGGTAATATAATCAAAAGTCTCGACTTATGATTGGATATTAAAGTATATCATACTTCGATATGACAAATAATTTGCATGTCTAACGTATATTACGTCTTAAATGAAGAAGCAGTAAATTTTTATAAAACAAGATGGCCGACACTGAAAACCAGAGCAGCAGTTGAGAAAGCAATGCCGTTGTCGGGGTAATATAATCAAAAGTCTCGATTATGATTGGATATTAAAAGTATATCATACTTCGATATGACAAATAATTTGCATGTCTACACGTATATTACGTCTTAAATGATAAAGCAGTAAATTTTATAAAACAAGATGGCGACGCTTAAAACACGAGCAGCAGTTGAGAAAGCAATGCCGTTGTCGGGGTAATATAATCAAAAGTCTCGATTTATGATTGGATATTAAATTATATCATACTTCGATATGACAAATAATTTGCATGTCTCACGTATATTACGTCTTAAATGAAGAAGCAGTAAATTTTATAAAACAAGATGGCCGACACTGAAAACCAGAGCAGCAGTTGAGAAAGCAATGCCGTTGTCGGGGTAATATAATCAAAAGTCTCGAATTATGATTGGATATTAAAAGTATATCATACTTCGATATGACAAATAATTTGCATGTCAACGTATATTACGTCTTAAATGAAGAAGCAGTAAATTTTATAAAACAAGATGCGCGACGCTTATAAACAGAGCAGCAGTTGAGAAAGCAATGCCGTTGTCGGGGTAATATAATCAAAAGTCTCGACTTATGATTGGATATTTAAAGTATATCATACTTCGATATGACAATAATTTGCATGTCTAACGATATTACGTCTTAAATGAAAAGCAGTAAATTTATAAAACAAGATGGCGACCTATAAACAGAGCAGCAGTTGAGAAAGCAATGCCGTTGTCGGGTAATATAATCAAAAGTCTCGACTTATGATTGGATATTAAAGTATATCATACATCGATATGACAAATAATTTGCATGTCTAACGTATATTACGTCTTAAATGAAGAAGCAGTAAATTTTATAAAACAAGATGGCCGACACTGAAAACCAGAGCAGCAGTTGAGAAAGCAATGCCGTTGTCGGGGTAATATAATCAAAAGTCTCGACTTATGATTGGATATTTAAAGTATATCATACTTCGATATGACAAATAATTTGCATGTCTAACGTATATTACGTCTTAAATGAAGAAGCAGTAAATTTATAAAACAAGATGGCGACACTGAAAACCAGAGCAGCAGTTGAGAAAGCAATGCCGTTGTCGGGTAATATAATCAAAAGTCTCGACTTATGATTGGATATTAAAAGTATATCATACTTCGATATGACAAATAATTTGCATGTCTAACGATATTACGTCTTAAATGAAGAAGCAGTAAATTTATAAAACAAGATGGCCGACACTTGAAAACAGAGCACAGTTGAGAAAGCAATGCCGTTGTCGGGGTAATATAATCAAAAGTCTCGAATTATGATTGGATATTAAAGTATATCATACATCGATATGACAAATAATTTGCATGTCACACGTATATTACGTCTTAAATGATAAAGCAGTAAATTTTATAAAACAAGATGGCCGACGCTGAAAACCGAGCAGCAGTTGAGAAAGCAATGCCGTTGTCGGGGTAATATAATCAAAAGTCTCGACTTATGATTGGATATTAAAAGTATATCATACATCGATATGACAAATAATTTGCATGTCACACGTATATTACGTCTTAAATGAAGAAGCAGTAAATTTTATAAAACAAGATGGCCGACACTGAAAACACGAGCAGCAGTGAGAAGCAATGCCGTTGTCGGGTAATATAATCAAAAGTCTCGATTATGATTGGATATTTAAAGTATATCATACTTCGATATGACAAATAATTTGCATGTCTAACGTATATTACGTCTTAAATGAAGAAGCATAAATTTTATAAAAACAAATGCCGACCTAAACCAGCAGCAGTTGAGAAAGCAATGCCGTTGTCGGGGTAATATAATCAAAAGTCTCGAATTATGATTGGATATTTAAAGTATATCATACTTCGATATGACAAATAATTTGCATGTCAACGTATATTACGTCTTAAATGATAAAGCAGTAAATTTTATAAAACAAGATGCCGACGCTAAACACGAGCAGCAGTTGAGAAAGCAATGCCGTTGTCGGGGTAATATAATCAAAAGTCTCGACTTATGATTGGATATTAAAAGTATATCATACTTCGATATGACAAATAATTTGCATGTCTAACGTATATTACGTCTTAAATGAAAAGCAGTAAATTTTATAAAACAAGATGCGACACTGAAAACAGAGCAGCAGTTGAGAAAGCAATGCCGTTGTCGGGTAATATAATCAAAAGTCTCGACTTATGATTGGATATTAAAAGTATATCATACTTCGATATGACAAATAATTTGCATGTCTAACGATATTACGTCTTAAATGAAGAAGCAGTAAATTTTATAAAACAAGATGGCGACACTGAAAACAGAGCAGCAGTTGAGAAGCAATGCCGTTGTCGGGGTAATATAATCAAAAGTCTCGACTTATGATTGGATATTAAAAGTATATCATACTTCGATATGACAAATAATTTGCATGTCTAACGTATATTACGTCTTAAATGAAGAAGCAGTAAATTTATAAAACAAGATGGCGACCTGAAAACCAGAGCAGCAGTTGAGAAAGCAATGCCGTTGTCGGGGTAATATAATCAAAAGTCTCGACTTATGATTGGATATTAAAGTATATCATACTTCGATATGACAAATAATTGCATGTCAACGTATATTACGTCTTAAATGAAAAGCAGTAAATTTATAAAACAAGATGCCGACACTGAAAACCAGAGCAGCAGTTGAGAAAGCAATGCCGTTGTCGGGGTAATATAATCAAAAGTCTCGACTTATGATTGGATATTAAAAGTATATCATACTTCGATATGACAAATAATTTGCATGTCTAACGTATATTACGTCTTAAATGAAGAAGCAGTAAATTTTATAAAACAAGATGGCCGACACTGAAAACCAGAGCAGCAGTTGAGAAAGCAATGCCGTTGTCGGGGTAATATAATCAAAAGTCTCGACTTATGATTGGATATTAAAAGTATATCATACTTCGATATGACAAATAATTTGCATGTCTAACGTATATTACGTCTTAAATGAAAAGCAGTAAATTTTATAAAACAAGATGGCCGACACTGAAACAGAGCAGCAGTTGAGAAAGCAATGCCGTTGTCGGGGTAATATAATCAAAAGTCTCGACTTATGATTGGATATTAAAATATATCATACTTCGATATGACAAATAATTTGCATGTCTAACGTATATTACGTCTTAAATGAAGAAGCAGTAAATTTTATAAAACAAGATGGCCGACACTGAAAACCAGAGCAGCAGTTGAGAAAGCAATGCCGTTGTCGGGTAATATAATCAAAAGTCTCGACTTATGATTGGATATTAAAAGTATATCATACTTCGATATGACAAATAATTTGCATGTCAACGTATATTACGTCTTAAATGATAAAGCAGTAAATTTATAAAACAAGATGCGCGACGCTTATAACACGAGCAGCAGTTGAGAAAGCAATGCCGTTGTCGGGTAATATAATCAAAAGTCTCGACTTATGATTGGATATTAAAAGTATATCATACTTCGATATGACAAATAATTTGCATGTCTAACGTATATTACGTCTTAAATGAAGAAGCAGTAAATTTTATTCAAAACAAGATGGCCGACCTGAAACCAGAGCAGCAGTTGAGAAAGCAATGCCGTTGTCGGGGTAATATAATCAAAAGTCTCGACTTATGATTGGATATTAAAAGTATATCATACTTCGATATGACAAATAATTTGCATGTCACACGTATATTACGTCTTAAATGAAAAGCAGTAAATTTTATAAAACAAGATGCGCGACGCTTATAACACGAGCAGCAGTTGAGAAAGCAATGCCGTTGTCGGGGTAATATAATCAAAAGTCTCGACTTATGATTGGATATTAAAGTATATCATACTCGATATGACAAATAATTTGCATGTCTAACGTATATTACGTCTTAAATGAAAAGCAGTAAATTTATAAAACAAGATGGCCGACACTGAAACCAGAGCAGCAGTTGAGTAAGCAATGCCGTTGTCGGGGTAATATAATCAAAAGTCTCGATTATGATTGGATATTTAAAGTATATCATACTTCGATATGACAAATAATTTGCATGTCACACGTATATTACGTCTTAAATGATAAAGCAGTAAATTTTATAAAACAAGATGCGCCGACGCTTATAAACCGAGCAGCAGTTGAGAAAGCAATGCCGTTGTCGGGTAATATAATCAAAAGTCTCGACTTATGATTGGATATTAAAGTATATCATACTTCGATATGACAAATAATTTGCATGTCTAACGTATATTACGTCTTAAATGAAGAAGCAGTAAATTTTATAAAACAAGATGGCCGACACTGAAAACCAGAGCAGCAGTTGAGAAAGCAATGCCGTTGTCGGGGTAATATAATCAAAAGTCTCGACTTATGATTGGATATTAAAGTATATCATACTTCGATATGACAAATAATTTGCATGTCTAACGATATTACGTCTTAAATGAAAAGCAGTAAATTTTATAAAACAAGATGGCCGACACTGAAAACCAGAGCAGCAGTTGAGAAAGCAATGCCGTTGTCGGGGTAATATAATCAAAAGTCTCGACTTATATTGGATATTAAAAGTATATCATACTTCGATATGACAAATAATTTGCATGTCTAACGTATATTACGTCTTAAATGAAAAGCAGTAAATTTTATAAAACAAGATGCGCGACACTTATAACACGAGCAGCAGTTGAGAAAGCAATGCCGTTGTCGGGGTAATATAATCAAAGTCTCGACTTATGATTGGATATTAAAAGTATATCATACTTCGATATGACAAATAATTTGCATGTCTAACGTATATTACGTCTTAAATGAAGAAGCAGTAAATTTTATAAAACAAGATGGCCGACACTGAAAACCAGAGCAGCAGTTGAGAAAGCAATGCCGTTGTCGGGGTAATATAATCAAAAGTCTCGACTTATGATTGGATATTAAGTATATCATACTTCGATATGACAAATAATTTGCATGTCTAACGTATATTACGTCTTAAATGAAAAGCAGTAAATTTTATAAAACAAGATGGCCGACACTAAAACCAGAGCAGCAGTTGAGAAAGCAATGCCGTTGTCGGGGTAATATAATCAAAAGTCTCGACTTATGATTGGATATTAAAAGTATATCATACATCGATATGACAAATAATTTGCATGTCTAACGTATATTACGTCTTAAATGAAGAAGCAGTAAATTTTATAAAACAAGATGGCCGACACTGAAAACCAGAGCAGCAGTTGAGAAGCAATGCCGTTGTCGGGTAATATAATCAAAAGTCTCGAATTATGATTGGATATTTAAGTATATCATACTTCGATATGACAAATAATTTGCATGTCACACGTATATTACGTCTTAAATGAAAAGCAGTAAATTTTATAAAACAAGATGCGCGACGCTTATAACACGAGCAGCAGTTGAGAAAGCAATGCCGTTGTCGGGTAATATAATCAAAAGTCTCGACTTATGATTGGATATTAAAGTATATCATACTCGATATGACAAATAATTTGCATGTCTAACGTATATTACGTCTTAAATGAAGAAGCAGTAAATTTTATAAAACAAGATGGCGACACTGAAAACAGAGCAGCAGTTGAGAAAGCAATGCCGTGTCGGGGTAATATAATCAAAAGTCTCGACTTATGATTGGATATTTAAAGTATATCATACTTCGATATGACAAATAATTTGCATGTCTCACGTATATTACGTCTTAAATGATAAAGCAGTAAATTTTATAAAACAAGATGGCCGACACTGAAAACCAGAGCAGCAGTTGAGAAAGCAATGCCGTTGTCGGGGTAATATAATCAAAAGTCTCGACTTATGATTGGATATTAAAAGTATATCATACTTCGATATGACAAATAATTTGCATGTCTAACGATATTACGTCTTAAATGAAGAAGCAGTAAATTTTATAAAACAAGATGGCCGACACTGAAAACCAGAGCAGCAGTTGAGAAAGCAATGCCGTTGTCGGGGTAATATAATCAAAAGTCTCGAATTATGATTGGATATTAACGTATATCATACTTCGATATGACAAATAATTTGCATGTCACACGTATATTACGTCTTAAATGATAAAGCAGTAAATTTTATAAAACAAGATGCGCGACGCTTATAACACGAGCAGCAGTTGAGAAAGCAATGCCGTTGTCGGGTAATATAATCAAAAGTCTCGACTTATGATTGGATATTAAAAGTATATCATACATCGATATGACAAATAATTTGCATGTCTCACGTATATTACGTCTTAAATGAAGAAGCAGTAAATTTTATAAAACAAGATGGCCGACACTGAAAACCAGAGCAGCAGTTGAGAAAGCAATGCCGTGTCGGGTAATATAATCAAAAGTCTCGACTTATGATTGGATATTAAAGTATATCATACTTCGATATGACAAATAATTTGCATGTCAACGTATATTACGTCTTAAATGAAGAAGCAGTAAATTTTATAAAACAAGATGCGCGACGCTTATAACACGAGCAGCAGTTGAGAAAGCAATGCCGTTGTCGGGTAATATAATCAAAAGTCTCGACTTATGATTGGATATTAAAAGTATATCATACATCGATATGACAAATAATTTGCATGTCTAACGATATTACGTCTTAAATGAAGAAGCAGTAAATTTTATAAAACAAGATGGCCGACACTGAAAACCAGAGCAGCAGTTGAGAAAGCAATGCCGTGATCGGGGTACTATAATCAAAAGTCTCGACTTATGATTGGATATTTAACGTATATCATACTTCGATATGACAAATAATTTGCATGTCACACGTATATTACGTCTTAAATGAAAAGCAGTAAATTTTATAAAACAAGATGGCCGACCTAAAACCGAGCAGCAGTTGAGAAAGCAATGCCGTTGTCGGGGTAATATAATCAAAAGTCTCGACTTATGATTGGATATTAAAAGTATATCATACTCGATATGACAAATAATTTGCATGTCTAACGATATTACGTCTTAAATGAAGAAGCAGTAAATTTTATAAAACAAGATGGCCGACACTGAAAACCAGAGCAGCAGTTGAGAAAGCAATGCCGTTGTCGGGGTAATATAATCAAAAGTCTCGACTTATGATTGATATTAAAGTATATCATACTTCGATATGACAAATAATTTGCATGTCACACGTATATTACGTCTTAAATGATAAAGCAGTAAATTTTATAAAACAAGATGCGCGACGCTTATAACACGAGCAGCAGTTGAGAAAGCAATGCCGTTGTCGGGGTAATATAATCAAAAGTCTCGACTTATGATTGGATATTAAAGTATATCATACATCGATATGACAAATAATTTGCATGTCTAACGTATATTACGTCTTAAATGAAGAAGCAGTAAATTTTATAAAACAAGATGGCCGACACTGAAAACCAGAGCAGCAGTTGAGAAAGCAATGCCGTTGTCGGGTAATATAATCAAAAGTCTCGACTTATGATTGGATATTAAAAGTATATCATACTTCGATATGACAAATAATTTGCATGTCAACGTATATTACGTCTTAAATGAAGAAGCAGTAAATTTTATAAAACAAGATGGCCGACCTTAAAACACGAGCAGCAGTTGAGAAAGCAATGCCGTTGTCGGGGTAATATAATCAAAAGTCTCGACTTATGATTGGATATTAAAGTATATCATACTTCGATATGACAAATAATTTGCATGTCTAACGTATATTACGTCTTAAATGAAGAAGCAGTAAATTTTATAAAACAAGATGGCCGACACTGAAAACCAGAGCAGCAGTTGAGAAAGCAATGCCGTTGTCGGGGTAATATAATCAAAAGTCTCGACTTATGATTGGATATTAAAGTATATCATACTTCGATATGACAAATAATTTGCATGTCAACGTATATTACGTCTTAAATGATAAAGCAGTAAATTTTATAAAACAAGATGGCGACCTTATAAACACGAGCAGCAGTTGAGAAAGCAATGCCGTTGTCGGGGTAATATAATCAAAAGTCTCGACTTATGATTGGATATTAAAAGTATATCATACATCGATATGACAAATAATTTGCATGTCTAACGTATATAAATGAAGAAGCGTCGTGTAGTAAATTTATAAAACAAGATGGCCGACACTGAAAACCAGAGCAGCAGTTGAGAAAGCAATGCCGTTGTCGGGGTAATATAATCAAAAGTCTCGACTTATGATTGGATATTAAAAGTATATCATACTTCGATATGACAAATAATTTGCATGTCTAACGTATATTACGTCTTAAATGAAAAGCAGTAAATTTTATAAAACAAGATGCGCGACGCTTATAACACGAGCAGCAGTTGAGAAAGCAATGCCGTTGTCGGGGTAATATAATCAAAAGTCTCGACTTATGATTGGATATTAAAAGTATATCATACATCGATATGACAAATAATTTGCATGTCTAACGTATATTACGTCTTAAATGAAGAAGCAGTAAATTTTATAAAACAAGATGGCCGACACTGAAACCAGAGCAGCAGTTGAGAAAGCAATGCCGTGTCGGGGTAATATAATCAAAAGTCTCGACTTATGATTGGATATTTAAAGTATATCATACTTCGATATGACAAATAATTTGCATGTCACACGTATATTACGTCTTAAATGATAAAGCAGTAAATTTTATAAAACAAGATGCGCGACGCTTATAACACGAGCAGCAGTTGAGAAAGCAATGCCGTTGTCGGGGTAATATAATCAAAAGTCTCGACTTATGATTGGATATTAAAAGTATATCATACTTCGATATGACAAATAATTTGCATGTCTAACGTATATTACGTCTTAAATGAAGAAGCAGTAAATTTTATAAAACAAGATGGCCGACACTGAAAACCAGAGCAGCAGTTGAGAAGCAATGCCGTTGTCGGGGTAATATAATCAAAAGTCTCGACTTATGATTGGATATTAAAGTATATCATACTTCGATATGACAAATAATTTGCATGTCTAACGTATATTACGTCTTAAATGAAGAAGCAGTAAATTTTATAAAACAAGATGCGCGACACTAAAACCAGAGCAGCATTGAGAAAGCAATGCCGTTGTCGGGTAATATAATCAAAAGTCTCGACTTATGATTGGATATTAAAAGTATATCATACTTCGATATGACAAATAATTTGCATGTCTAACGTATATTACGTCTTAAATGATGAAGCAGTAAATTTTATAAAACAAGATGCCGACACTGAAAACCAGAGCAGCAGTTGAGAAAGCAATGCCGTTGTCGGGGTAATATAATCAAAAGTCTCGACTTATGATTGGATATTAAAAGTATATCATACTTCGATATGACAAATAATTTGCATGTCTAACGTATATTACGTCTTAAATGAAGAAGCAGTAAATTTTATAAAACAAGATGGCCGACACTGAAAACCAGAGCAGCAGTTGAGAAAGCAATGCCGTTGTCGGGTAATATAATCAAAAGTCTCGACTTATGATTGGATATTAAAAGTATATCATACTCGATATGACAAATAATTTGCATGTCTAACGTATATTACGTCTTAAATGAAGAAGCAGTAAATTTTATAAAACAAGATGGCCGACACTGAAAACCAGAGCAGCAGTTGAGAAAGCAATGCCGTGTCGGGTAATATAATCAAAAGTCTCGACTTATGATTGGATATTTAACGTATATCATACTTCGATATGACAAATAATTTGCATGTCACACGTATATTACGTCTTAAATGAAAAGCAGTAAATTTTATAAAACAAGATGCGCGACGCTTATAACACGAGCAGCAGTTGAGAAAGCAATGCCGTTGTCGGGGTAATATAATCAAAAGTCTCGACTTATGATTGGATATTTAAAAGTATATCATACTTCGATATGACAAATAATTTGCATGTCTCACGTATATTACGTCTTAAATGAAAAGCAGTAAATTTTATAAAACAAGATGGCCGACCTGAAAACCAGAGCAGCAGTTGAGAAAGCAATGCCGTTGTCGGGTAATATAATCAAAAGTCTCGACTTATGATTGGATATTAAAGTATATCATACTCGATATGACAAATAATTTGCATGTCTAACGTATATTACGTCTTAAATGAAGAAGCAGTAAATTTTATAAAACAAGATGGCCGACACTGAAAACCAGAGCAGCAGTTGAGAAAGCAATGCCGTTGTCGGGGTAATATAATCAAAAGTCTCGACTTATGATTGGATATTAAAGTATATCATACTTCGATATGACAAATAATTTGCATGTCTAACGTATATTACGTCTTAAATGAAGAAGCAGTAAATTTTATAAAACAAGATGGCCGACACTGAAAACCAGAGCAGCAGTTGAGAAAGCAATGCCGTTGTCGGGGTAATATAATCAAAAGTCTCGACTTATGATTGGATATTAAAAGTATATCATACATCGATATGACAAATAATTTGCATGTCAACGTATATTACGTCTTAAATGAAAAGCAGTAAATTTTATAAAACAAGATGGCCGACACTGAAAACCAGAGCAGCAGTTGAGAAAGCAATGCCGTTGTCGGGGTAATATAATCAAAAGTCTCGACTTATGATTGGATATTTAAGTATATCATACTTCGATATGACAAATAATTTGCATGTCACACGTATATTACGTCTTAAATGATAAAGCAGTAAATTTTATAAAACAAGATGCGCGACGCTAAAACCGAGCAGCAGTTGAGAAAGCAATGCCGTTGTCGGGGTAATATAATCAAAAGTCTCGACTTATGATTGGATATTAAAAGTATATCATACTTCGATATGACAAATAATTTGCATGTCTAACGTATATTACGTCTTAAATGAAGAAGCAGTAAATTTTATAAAACAAGATGGCCGACACTGAAAACCAGAGCAGCAGTTGAGAAAGCAATGCCGTTGTCGGGGTAATATAATCAAAAGTCTCGACTTATGATTGGATATTTAAAGTATATCATACTTCGATATGACAAATAATTTGCATGTCACACGTATATTACGTCTTAAATGATAAAGCAGTAAATTTTATAAAACAAGATGCGCGACGCTTATAACACGAGCAGCAGTTGAGAAAGCAATGCCGTTGTCGGGTAATATAATCAAAAGTCTCGACTTATGATTGGATATTAAAGTATATCATACTCGATATGACAAATAATTTGCATGTCTACACGTATATTACGTCTTAAATGAAAAGCAGTAAATTTTATAAAACAAGATGGCCGACACTAAAACCGAGCAGCAGTTGAGAAAGCAATGCCGTTGTCGGGGTAATATAATCAAAAGTCTCGACTTATGATTGGATATTTAAAGTATATCATACTTCGATATGACAAATAATTTGCATGTCAACGTATATTACGTCTTAAATGAAAAGCAGTAAATTTTATAAAACAAGATGCGCGACGCTTATAACACGAGCAGCAGTTGAGAAAGCAATGCCGTTGTCGGGGTAATATAATCAAAAGTCTCGACTTATGATTGGATATTAAAAGTATATCATACATCGATATGACAAATAATTTGCATGTCTCACGTATATTACGTCTTAAATGATAAAGCAGTAAATTTTATAAAACAAGATGGCCGACACTGAAAACCAGAGCAGCAGTTGAGAAAGCAATGCCGTGTCGGGGTAATATAATCAAAAGTCTCGACTTATGATTGGATATTTAAAGTATATCATACTTCGATATGACAAATAATTTGCATGTCAACGTATATTACGTCTTAAATGAAGAAGCAGTAAATTTTATAAAACAAGATGCGCGACCTTAAACACGAGCAGCAGTTGAGAAAGCAATGCCGTTGTCGGGGTAATATAATCAAAAGTCTCGACTTATGATTGGATATTAAAAGTATATCATACTTCGATATGACAAATAATTTGCATGTCTAACGTATATTACGTCTTAAATGAAGAAGCAGTAAATTTTATAAAACAAGATGGCCGACACTGAAAACCAGAGCAGCAGTTGAGAAAGCAATGCCGTTGTCGGGGTAATATAATCAAAAGTCTCGACTTATGATTGGATATTAAAAGTATATCATACTTCGATATGACAAATAATTTGCATGTCACACGTATATTACGTCTTAAATGATAAAGCAGTAAATTTTATAAAACAAGATGCGCGACGCTTATAACACGAGCAGCAGTTGAGAAAGCAATGCCGTTGTCGGGTAATATAATCAAAAGTCTCGACTTATGATTGGATATTAAAAGTATATCATACATCGATATGACAAATAATTTGCATGTCTAACGATATTACGTCTTAAATGAAGAAGCAGTAAATTTTATAAAACAAGATGGCCGACACTGAAACCAGAGCAGCAGTTGAGAAAGCAATGCCGTTGTCGGGGTAATATAATCAAAAGTCTCGACTTATGATTGGATATTTAACGTATATCATACTTCGATATGACAAATAATTTGCATGTCACACGTATATTACGTCTTAAATGATAAAGCAGTAAATTTTATAAAACAAGATGCGCGACGCTTATAACACGAGCAGCAGTTGAGAAAGCAATGCCGTTGTCGGGTAATATAATCAAAAGTCTCGACTTATGATTGGATATTAAAAGTATATCATACTCGATATGACAAATAATTTGCATGTCTAACGTATATTACGTCTTAAATGAAGAAGCAGTAAATTTTATAAAACAAGATGGCCGACACTGAAAACCAGAGCAGCAGTTGAGAAAGCAATGCCGTTGTCGGGGTAATATAATCAAAAGTCTCGACTTATGATTGGATATTAAAAGTATATCATACTTCGATATGACAAATAATTTGCATGTCACACGTATATTACGTCTTAAATGATAAAGCAGTAAATTTTATAAACAAGATGCCGACAGCTTAAAACCAGAGCAGCAGTTGAGAAAGCAATGCCGTTGTCGGGGTAATATAATCAAAAGTCTCGATTATGATTGGATATTAAAAGTATATCATACATCGATATGACAAATAATTTGCATGTCTCACGTATATTACGTCTTAAATGAAGAAGCAGTAAATTTTATAAAACAAGATGGCCGTACTGAAAACCAGAGCAGCAGTTGAGAAAGCAATGCCGTGTCGGGGTAATATAATCAAAAGTCTCGACTTATGATTGGATATTTAACGTATATCATACTTCGATATGACAAATAATTTGCATGTCAACGTATATTACGTCTTAAATGAAAAGCAGTAAATTTTATAAAACAAGATGCGCGACGCTTATAACACGAGCAGCAGTTGAGAAAGCAATGCCGTTGTCGGGGTAATATAATCAAAAGTCTCGACTTATGATTGGATATTAAAGTATATCATACTTCGATATGACAAATAATTTGCATGTCTAACGTATATTACGTCTTAAATGAAGAAGCAGTAAATTTTATAAAACAAGATGGCCGACACTGAAAACCAGAGCAGCAGTTGAGAAAGCAATGCCGTTGTCGGGTAATATAATCAAAAGTCTCGACTTATGATTGGATATTTAACGTATATCATACTTCGATATGACAAATAATTTGCATGTCACACGTATATTACGTCTTAAATGATAAAGCAGTAAATTTTATAAAACAAGATGCGCGACGCTTATAACACGAGCAGCAGTTGAGAAAGCAATGCCGTTGTCGGGTAATATAATCAAAAGTCTCGACTTATGATTGGATATTAAAAGTATATCATACTTCGATATGACAAATAATTTGCATGTCTAACGTATATTACGTCTTAAATGAAGAAGCAGTAAATTTTATAAAACAAGATGGCCGACACTGAAAACCAGAGCAGCAGTTGAGAAAGCAATGCCGTTGTCGGGGTAATATAATCAAAAGTCTCGACTTATGATTGGATATTTAACGTATATCATACTTCGATATGACAAATAATTTGCATGTCACACGTATATTACGTCTTAAATGATAAAGCAGTAAATTTTATAAAACAAGATGCGCGACGCTTATAACACGAGCAGCAGTTGAGAAAGCAATGCCGTTGTCGGGGTAATATAATCAAAAGTCTCGACTTATGATTGGATATTAAAAGTATATCATACTTCGATATGACAAATAATTTGCATGTCTCACGTATATTACGTCTTAAATGAAGAAGCAGTAAATTTTATAAAACAAGATGGCCGACACTGAAAACCAGAGCAGCAGTTGAGTAAGCAATGCCGTTGTCGGGGTAATATAATCAAAAGTCTCGAATTATGATTGGATATTTAACGTATATCATACTTCGATATGACAAATAATTTGCATGTCACACGTATATTACGTCTTAAATGATAAAGCAGTAAATTTTATAAAACAAGATGCGCGACGCTTATAACACGAGCAGCAGTTGAGAAAGCAATGCCGTTGTCGGGTAATATAATCAAAAGTCTCGACTTATGATTGGATATTAAAAGTATATCATACATCGATATGACAAATAATTTGCATGTCTAACGATATTACGTCTTAAATGAAGAAGCAGTAAATTTTATAAAACAAGATGGCCGACACTGAAAACCAGAGCAGCAGTTGAGAAAGCAATGCCGTTGTCGGGGTAATATAATCAAAAGTCTCGACTTATGATTGGATATTTAACGTATATCATACTTCGATATGACAAATAATTTGCATGTCACACGTATATTACGTCTTAAATGATAAAGCAGTAAATTTTATAAAACAAGATGCGCGACGCTTATAACACGAGCAGCAGTTGAGAAAGCAATGCCGTTGTCGGGTAATATAATCAAAAGTCTCGACTTATGATTGGATATTAAAAGTATATCATACTTCGATATGACAAATAATTTGCATGTCTAACGTATATTACGTCTTAAATGAAGAAGCAGTAAATTTTATAAAACAAGATGGCCGACACTGAAAACCAGAGCAGCAGTTGAGAAAGCAATGCCGTTGTCGGGGTAATATAATCAAAAGTCTCGACTTATGATTGGATATTAAAAGTATATCATACTTCGATATGACAAATAATTTGCATGTCTCACGTATATTACGTCTTAAATGATAAAGCAGTAAATTTTATAAAACAAGATGGCCGACACTTATAAACCAGAGCAGCAGTTGAGAAAGCAATGCCGTTGTCGGGGTAATATAATCAAAAGTCTCGACTTATGATTGGATATTAAAGTATATCATACTTCGATATGACAAATAATTTGCATGTCTACACGTATATTACGTCTTAAATGAAGAAGCAGTAAATTTTATAAAACAAGATGGCCGACGCTTATAACACGAGCAGCAGTTGAGAAAGCAATGCCGTTGTCGGGGTAATATAATCAAAAGTCTCGAATTATGATTGGATATTTAAAGTATATCATACATCGATATGACAAATAATTTGCATGTCACACGTATATTACGTCTTAAATGATAAAGCAGTAAATTTTATAAAACAAGATGGCGACACTTAAAACCAGAGCAGCAGTTGAGAAAGCAATGCCGTTGTCGGGTAATATAATCAAAAGTCTCGACTTATGATTGGATATTTAAAGTATATCATACTTCGATATGACAAATAATTTGCATGTCACACGTATATTACGTCTTAAATGATAAAGCAGTAAATTTTATAAAACAAGATGCGCGACGCTTATAACACGAGCAGCAGTTGAGAAAGCAATGCCGTTGTCGGGGTAATATAATCAAAAGTCTCGACTTATGATTGGATATTAAAGTATATCATACTTCGATATGACAAATAATTTGCATGTCTACACGTATATTACGTCTTAAATGAAAAGCAGTAAATTTTATAAAACAAGATGGCCGACACTGAAAACCAGAGCAGCAGTTGAGAAAGCAATGCCGTTGTCGGGGTAATATAATCAAAAGTCTCGACTTATGATTGGATATTAAAAGTATATCATACTTCGATATGACAAATAATTTGCATGTCACACGTATATTACGTCTTAAATGAAAAGCAGTAAATTTTATAAAACAAGATGGCCGACACTTGAAACACCAGAGCAGCAGTTGAGAAAGCAATGCCGTTGTCGGGGTAATATAATCAAAAGTCTCGACTTATGATTGGATATTAAAGTATATCATACTTCGATATGACAAATAATTTGCATGTCTAACGTATATTACGTCTTAAATGAAGAAGCAGTAAATTTTATAAAACAAGATGGCCGACACTGAAACAGAGCAGCAGTTGAGAAAGCAATGCCGTTGTCGGGTAATATAATCAAAAGTCTCGACTTATGATTGGATATTAAAAGTATATCATACATCGATATGACAAATAATTTGCATGTCTAACGTATATTACGTCTTAAATGAAAAGCAGTAAATTTTATAAAACAAGATGGCCGACACTGAAAACCAGAGCAGCAGTTGAGAAAGCAATGCCGTTGTCGGGGTAATATAATCAAAAGTCTCGACTTATGATTGGATATTAACGTATATCATACTTCGATATGACAAATAATTTGCATGTCTAACGTATATTACGTCTTAAATGAAGAAGCAGTAAATTTTATAAAACAAGATGGCCGACACTGAAAACCAGAGCAGCAGTTGAGAAAGCAATGCCGTTGTCGGGGTAATATAATCAAAAGTCTCGAATTATGATTGGATATTTAAAGTATATCATACATCGATATGACAAATAATTTGCATGTCTCACGTATATTACGTCTTAAATGAAGAAGCAGTAAATTTTATAAAACAAGATGGCCGACACTGAAAACCAGAGCAGCAGTTGAGAAAGCAATGCCGTTGTCGGGGTAATATAATCAAAAGTCTCGATTATATTGGATATTTAACGTATATCATACTTCGATATGACAAATAATTTGCATGTCACACGTATATTACGTCTTAAATGATAAAGCAGTAAATTTTATAAAACAAGATGCGCGACGCTTATAACACGAGCAGCAGTTGAGAAAGCAATGCCGTTGTCGGGTAATATAATCAAAAGTCTCGACTTATGATTGGATATTAAAGTATATCATACTTCGATATGACAAATAATTTGCATGTCTAACGTATATTACGTCTTAAATGAAGAAGCAGTAAATTTTATAAAACAAGATGCCGACACTGAAAACCAGAGCAGCAGTTGAGAAAGCAATGCCGTTGTCGGGGTAATATAATCAAAAGTCTCGATTATGATTGGATATTTAAAGTATATCATACTTCGATATGACAAATAATTTGCATGTCACACGTATATTACGTCTTAAATGAAAAGCAGTAAATTTTATAAAACAAGATGGCCGACACTGAAAACAGAGCAGCAGTTGAGAAAGCAATGCCGTTGTCGGGGTAATATAATCAAAAGTCTCGACTTATGATTGGATATTAAAAGTATATCATACTTCGATATGACAAATAATTTGCATGTCTAACGTATATTACGTCTTAAATGAAAGAAGCAGTAAATTTTATAAAACAAGATGGCCGACACGAAACCAGAGCAGCAGTTGAGAAGCAATGCCGTTGTCGGGGTAATATAATCAAAAGTCTCGATTATGATTGGATATTTAAAGTATATCATACTTCGATATGACAAATAATTTGCATGTCACACGTATATTACGTCTTAAATGATAAAGCAGTAAATTTTATAAAACAAGATGGCCGACACTGAAAACCAGAGCAGCAGTTGAGAAGCAATGCCGTTGTCGGGTAATATAATCAAAAGTCTCGACTTATGATTGGATATTAAAGTATATCATACTTCGATATGACAAATAATTTGCATGTCTAACGTATATTACGTCTTAAATGAAAAGCAGTAAATTTTATAAAACAAGATGGCCGACACTGAAAACCAGAGCAGCAGTTGAGAAAGCAATGCCGTTGTCGGGGTAATATAATCAAAAGTCTCGACTTATGATTGGATATTAAAAGTATATCATACTTCGATATGACAAATAATTTGCATGTCTAACGTATATTACGTCTTAAATGAAAAGCAGTAAATTTTATAAAACAAGATGGCCGACACTGAAAACCAGAGCAGCAGTTGAGAAAGCAATGCCGTTGTCGGGGTAATATAATCAAAAGTCTCGACTTATGATTGGATATTTAAAGTATATCATACTTCGATATGACAAATAATTTGCATGTCACACGTATATTACGTCTTAAATGAAAAGCAGTAAATTTTATAAAACAAGATGGCCGACGCTTAAAACCGAGCAGCAGTTGAGAAAGCAATGCCGTTGTCGGGGTAATATAATCAAAAGTCTCGATTATGATTGGATATTAAAGTATATCATACTCGATATGACAAATAATTTGCATGTCTACACGTATATTACGTCTTAAATGAAAAGCAGTAAATTTTATAAAACAAGATGGCCGACACTAAAACCAGAGCAGCAGTTGAGAAAGCAATGCCGTTGTCGGGGTAATATAATCAAAAGTCTCGAATTATGATTGGATATTTAACGTATATCATACTTCGATATGACAAATAATTTGCATGTCACACGTATATTACGTCTTAAATGATAAAGCAGTAAATTTTATAAAACAAGATGCGCGACGCTTATAACACGAGCAGCAGTTGAGAAAGCAATGCCGTTGTCGGGTAATATAATCAAAAGTCTCGACTTATGATTGGATATTAAAAGTATATCATACATCGATATGACAAATAATTTGCATGTCTAACGATATTACGTCTTAAATGAAGAAGCAGTAAATTTTATAAAACAAGATGGCCGACACTGAAAACCAGAGCAGCAGTTGAGAAAGCAATGCCGTTGTCGGGGTAATATAATCAAAAGTCTCGAATTATGATTGGATATTTAACGTATATCATACTTCGATATGACAAATAATTTGCATGTCACACGTATATTACGTCTTAAATGATAAAGCAGTAAATTTTATAAAACAAGATGCGCGACGCTTATAACACGAGCAGCAGTTGAGAAAGCAATGCCGTTGTCGGGTAATATAATCAAAAGTCTCGACTTATGATTGGATATTAAAAGTATATCATACTTCGATATGACAAATAATTTGCATGTCTAACGATATTACGTCTTAAATGAAGAAGCAGTAAATTTTATAAAACAAGATGGCCGACACTGAAAACCAGAGCAGCAGTTGAGAAAGCAATGCCGTGATCGGGGTAATATAATCAAAAGTCTCGACTTATGATTGGATATTAAAAGTATATCATACATCGATATGACAAATAATTTGCATGTCTAACGTATATTACGTCTTAAATGATAAAGCAGTAAATTTTATAAAACAAGATGCGCGACGCTTATAACACGAGCAGCAGTTGAGAAAGCAATGCCGTTGTCGGGGTAATATAATCAAAAGTCTCGATTATGATTGGATATTTAAAGTATATCATACTTCGATATGACAAATAATTTGCATGTCTCACGTATATTACGTCTTAAATGAAGAAGCAGTAAATTTTATAAAACAAGATGGCCGACACTGAAAACCAGAGCAGCAGTTGAGAAAGCAATGCCGTTGTCGGGGTAATATAATCAAAAGTCTCGAATTATGATTGGATATTTAACGTATATCATACTTCGATATGACAAATAATTTGCATGTCACACGTATATTACGTCTTAAATGATAAAGCAGTAAATTTTATAAAACAAGATGCCGACGCTTATAACACGAGCAGCAGTTGAGAAAGCAATGCCGTTGTCGGGTAATATAATCAAAAGTCTCGACTTATGATTGGATATTAAAGTATATCATACTTCGATATGACAAATAATTTGCATGTCTAACGATATTACGTCTTAAATGAAAAGCAGTAAATTTTATAAAACAAGATGCCGACACTGAAAACCAGAGCAGCAGTTGAGAAAGCAATGCCGTTGTCGGGGTAATATAATCAAAAGTCTCGACTTATGATTGGATATTTAAAAGTATATCATACTTCGATATGACAAATAATTTGCATGTCTAACGTATATTACGTCTTAAATGAAGAAGCAGTAAATTTTATAAAACAAGATGGCCGACACTGAAAACCAGAGCAGCAGTTGAGAAAGCAATGCCGTGATCGGGGTAATATAATCAAAAGTCTCGACTTATGATTGGATATTTAACGTATATCATACTTCGACATGACAAATAATTTACATGGCTAACGTATATTACGTCTTAAATGAAGAAGCAGTAAATTTTATAAAACAAGATGGCCGACACTGAAAACCAGAGCAGCAGTTGAGAAAGCAATGCCGTTGTCGGGGTAATATAATCAAAAGTCTCGACTTATGATTGGATATTAAAAGTATATCATACATCGATATGACAAATAATTTGCATGTCTAACGATATTACGTCTTAAATGAAGAAGCAGTAAATTTTATAAAACAAGATGGCCGACACTGAAAACCAGAGCAGCAGTTGAGAAAGCAATGCCGTTGTCGGGGTAATATAATCAAAAGTCTCGACTTATGATTGGATATTTAAAGTATATCATACTTCGATATGACAAATAATTTGCATGTCACACGTATATTACGTCTTAAATGATAAAGCAGTAAATTTTATAAAACAAGATGCGCGACGCTTATAACACGAGCAGCAGTTGAGAAAGCAATGCCGTTGTCGGGGTAATATAATCAAAAGTCTCGATTTATGATTGGATATTAAAAGTATATCATACTTCGATATGACAAATAATTTGCATGTCTCACGTATATTACGTCTTAAATGAAGAAGCAGTAAATTTTATAAAACAAGATGGCCGACACTGAAAACCAGAGCAGCAGTTGAGAAAGCAATGCCGTGGTCGGGGTAATATAATCAAAAGTCTCTACTTATGATTGGATATTTAACGTATATCATACTTCGATATGACAAATAATTTGCATGTCACACGTATATTACGTCTTAAATGATAAAGCAGTAAATTTTATAAAACAAGATGCGCGACGCTTATAACACGAGCAGCAGTTGAGAAAGCAATGCCGTTGTCGGGTAATATAATCAAAAGTCTCGACTTATGATTGGATATTTAAAGTATATCATACTTCGATATGACAAATAATTTGCATGTCTCACGTATATTACGTCTTAAATGAAAAGCAGTAAATTTTATAAAACAAGATGCCGACACTGAAAACCAGAGCAGCAGTTGAGAAAGCAATGCCGTTGTCGGGGTAATATAATCAAAAGTCTCGACTTATGATTGGATATTTAACGTATATCATACTTCGATATGACAAATAATTTGCATGTCTAACGTATATTACGTCTTAAATGAAAAGCAGTAAATTTTATAAAACAAGATGGCCGACACTGAAAACCAGAGCAGCAGTTGAGAAAGCAATGCCGTTGTCGGGTAATATAATCAAAAGTCTCGACTTATGATTGGATATTAAAAGTATATCATACTTCGATATGACAAATAATTTGCATGTCTAACGTATATTACGTCTTAAATGAAGAAGCAGTAAATTTTATAAAACAAGATGGCCGACACTGAAAACCAGAGCAGCAGTTGAGAAGCAATGCCGTTGTCGGGGTAATATAATCAAAAGTCTCGACTTATGATTGGATATTTAAAGTATATCATACTTCGATATGACAAATAATTTGCATGTCTAACGTATATTACGTCTTAAATGAAAAGCAGTAAATTTTATAAAACAAGATGGCCGACACTGAAAACCAGAGCAGCAGTTGAGAAAGCAATGCCGTTGTCGGGGTAATATAATCAAAAGTCTCGACTTATGATTGGATATTTAAAGTATATCATACATCGATATGACAAATAATTTGCATGTCTACACGTATATTACGTCTTAAATGAAAAGCAGTAAATTTTATAAAACAAGATGCGCCGACGACTGAAAACAGAGCAGCAGTTGAGAAAGCAATGCCGTTGTCGGGGTAATATAATCAAAAGTCTCGACTTATGATTGGATATTTAAAGTATATCATACTTCGATATGACAAATAATTTGCATGTCTAACGTATATTACGTCTTAAATGAAGAAGCAGTAAATTTTATAAAACAAGATGGCCGACACTGAAAACCAGAGCAGCAGTTGAGAAAGCAATGCCGTTGTCGGGGTAATATAATCAAAAGTCTCGATTATGATTGGATATTAAAGTATATCATACTCGATATGACAAATAATTTGCATGTCTAACGTATATTACGTCTTAAATGAAGAAGCAGTAAATTTTATAAAACAAGATGGCCGACACTGAAAACCAGAGCAGCAGTTGAGAAAGCAATGCCGTGTCGGGGTAATATAATCAAAAGTCTCGACTTATGATTGGATATTAAAAGTATATCATACATCGATATGACAAATAATTTGCATGTCACACGTATATTACGTCTTAAATGATAAAGCAGTAAATTTTATAAAACAAGATGCGCGACGCTTATAACACGAGCAGCAGTTGAGAAAGCAATGCCGTTGTCGGGGTAATATAATCAAAAGTCTCGATTTATGATTGGATATTAAAAGTATATCATACTTCGATATGACAAATAATTTGCATGTCTAACGTATATTACGTCTTAAATGAAGAAGCAGTAAATTTTATAAAACAAGATGGCCGACACTGAAAACCAGAGCAGCAGTTGAGAAGCAATGCCGTTGTCGGGGTAATATAATCAAAAGTCTCGAATTATGATTGGATATTAAAGTATATCATACTTCGATATGACAAATAATTTGCATGTCACACGTATATTACGTCTTAAATGAAAAGCAGTAAATTTTATAAAACAAGATGGCCGACACTTATAACACGAGCAGCAGTTGAGAAAGCAATGCCGTTGTCGGGGTAATATAATCAAAAGTCTCGACTTATGATTGGATATTTAAAGTATATCATACTTCGATATGACAAATAATTTGCATGTCTAACGTATATTACGTCTTAAATGAAAAGCAGTAAATTTTATAAAACAAGATGGCCGACACTGAAAACCAGAGCAGCAGTTGAGAAAGCAATGCCGTTGTCGGGGTAATATAATCAAAAGTCTCGAATTATGATTGGATATTTAAGTATATCATACTTCGATATGACAAATAATTTGCATGTCTCACGTATATTACGTCTTAAATGAAAAGCAGTAAATTTTATAAAACAAGATGGCCGACACTAAAACAGAGCAGCAGTTGAGAAAGCAATGCCGTTGTCGGGTAATATAATCAAAAGTCTCGAATTATATTGGATATTTAAGTATATCATACTTCGATATGACAAATAATTTGCATGTCAACGATATTACGTCTTAAATGATAAAGCAGTAAATTTTATAAAACAAGATGCGCGACGCTTATAACACGAGCAGCAGTTGAGAAAGCAATGCCGTTGTCGGGTAATATAATCAAAAGTCTCGACTTATGATTGGATATTAAAAGTATATCATACATCGATATGACAAATAATTTGCATGTCTAACGATATTACGTCTTAAATGAAGAAGCAGTAAATTTTATAAAACAAGATGGCCGACACTGAAAACCAGAGCAGCAGTTGAGAAAGCAATGCCGTTGTCGGGGTAATATAATCAAAAGTCTCGATTATGATTGGATATTTAACGTATATCATACTTCGATATGACAAATAATTTGCATGTCACACGTATATTACGTCTTAAATGATAAAGCAGTAAATTTTATAAAACAAGATGCGCGACGCTTATAACACGAGCAGCAGTTGAGAAAGCAATGCCGTTGTCGGGGTAATATAATCAAAAGTCTCGATTTATGATTGGATATTAAAAGTATATCATACTTCGATATGACAAATAATTTGCATGTCTCACGTATATTACGTCTTTAATGAAGAAGCAGTAAATTTTATAAAACAAGATGGCCGACACTGAAATCCAGAGCAGCAGTTGAGAAAGCAATGCCGTTGTCGGGGTAATATAATCAAAAGTCTCGACTTATGATTGGATATTAAAAGTATATCATACTTCGATATGACAAATAATTTGCATGTCTCACGTATATTACGTCTTAAATGATAAAGCAGTAAATTTTATAAAACAAGATGGCCGACACTGAAAACCAGAGCAGCAGTTGAGAAAGCAATGCCGTTGTCGGGGTAATATAATCAAAAGTCTCGAATTATGATTGGATATTTAACGTATATCATACTTCGATATGACAAATAATTTGCATGTCACACGTATATTACGTCTTAAATGAAAAGCAGTAAATTTTATAAAACAAGATGCGCCGACACTTAAAACCAGAGCAGCAGTTGAGAAAGCAATGCCGTTGTCGGGTAATATAATCAAAAGTCTCGACTTATGATTGGATATTAAAGTATATCATACTTCGATATGACAAATAATTTGCATGTCTACACGTATATTACGTCTTAAATGATAAAGCAGTAAATTTTATAAAACAAGATGCCGACCTGAAACCAGAGCAGCAGTTGAGAAAGCAATGCCGTTGTCGGGGTAATATAATCAAAAGTCTCGACTTATGATTGGATATTTAACGTATATCATACTTCGATATGACAAATAATTTGCATGTCACACGTATATTACGTCTTAAATGAAGAAGCAGTAAATTTTATAAAACAAGATGGCCGACACTGAAAACCAGAGCAGCAGTTGAGAAAGCAATGCCGTTGTCGGGGTAATATAATCAAAAGTCTCGACTTATGATTGGATATTTAACGTATATCATACTTCGATATGACAAATAATTTGCATGTCTAACGTATATTACGTCTTAAATGAAAAGCAGTAAATTTTATAAAACAAGATGGCCGACACTGAAACCAGAGCAGCAGTTGAGAAAGCAATGCCGTTGTCGGGGTAATATAATCAAAAGTCTCGACTTATGATTGGATATTAAAAGTATATCATACTTCGATATGACAAATAATTTGCATGTCTAACGATATTACGTCTTAAATGAAGAAGCAGTAAATTTTATAAAACAAGATGGCCGACACTGAAAACCAGAGCAGCAGTTGAGAAAGCAATGCCGTTGTCGGGGTAATATAATCAAAAGTCTCGAATTATGATTGGATATTTAACGTATATCATACTTCGATATGACAAATAATTTGCATGTCACACGTATATTACGTCTTAAATGATAAAGCAGTAAATTTTATAAAACAAGATGCGCGACGCTTATAACACGAGCAGCAGTTGAGAAAGCAATGCCGTTGTCGGGGTAATATAATCAAAAGTCTCGACTTATGATTGGATATTAAAAGTATATCATACATCGATATGACAAATAATTTGCATGTCTAACGATATTACGTCTTAAATGAAGAAGCAGTAAATTTTATAAAACAAGATGGCCGACACTGAAAACCAGAGCAGCAGTTGAGAAAGCAATGCCGTGTCGGGGTAATATAATCAAAAGTCTCGACTTATGATTGGATATTTAAGTATATCATACTCGATATGACAAATAATTTGCATGTCTAACGTATATTACGTCTTAAATGAAAAGCAGTAAATTTTATAAAACAAGATGCCGACACTGAAACAGAGCAGCAGTTGAGAAGCAATGCGTTGTCGGGTAATATAATCAAAAGTCTCGATTATGATGGATATTAAAGTATATCATACTCGATATGACAAATAATTTGCATGTCTAACGTATATTACGTCTTAAATGAAGAAGCAGTAAATTTTATAAAACAAGATGGCCGACACTTAAACCAGAGCAGCAGTTGAGAAAGCAATGCCGTTGTCGGGTAATATAATCAAAAGTCTCGACTTATGATTGGATATTAAAGTATATCATACATCGATATGACAAATAATTTGCATGTCTACGTATATTACGTCTTAAATGAAGAAGCAGTAAATTTTATAAAACAAGATGGCCGACACTTAAAACAGAGCAGCAGTTGAGAAAGCAATGCCGTTGTCGGGGTAATATAATCAAAAGTCTCGACTTATGATTGGATATTTAACGTATATCATACTTCGATATGACAAATAATTTGCATGTCACACGTATATTACGTCTTAAATGAAAAGCAGTAAATTTTATAAAACAAGATGCGCGACGCTTATAACACGAGCAGCAGTTGAGAAAGCAATGCCGTGTCGGGGTAATATAATCAAAAGTCTCGAATTATGATTGGATATTAAAAGTATATCATACTTCGATATGACAAATAATTGCATGTCTCACGTATATTACGTCTTAAATGAAAAGCAGTAAATTTATAAAACAAGATGGCCGACACTGAAAACCAGAGCAGCAGTTGAGAAAGCAATGCCGTTGTCGGGGTAATATAATCAAAAGTCTCGAATTATGATCGGATATTTAAAGTATATCATACATCGATATGACAAATAATTTGCATGTCTAACGATATTACGTCTTAAATGAAGAAGCAGTAAATTTTATAAAAACAAGATGCCGACACTGAAAACCGAGCAGCAGTTGAGAAAGCAATGCCGTTGTCGGGTAATATAATCAAAAGTCTCGACTTATGATTGGATATTTAACGTATATCATACTTCGATATGACAAATAATTTGCATGTCACACGTATATTACGTCTTAAATGATAAAGCAGTAAATTTTATAAAACAAGATGCGCGACGCTTATAACACGAGCAGCAGTTGAGAAAGCAATGCCGTTGTCGGGTAATATAATCAAAAGTCTCGATTATGATTGGATATTAAAAGTATATCATACTTCGATATGACAAATAATTTGCATGTCACACGTATATTACGTCTTAAATGAAAAGCAGTAAATTTTATAAAACAAGATGGCCGACACTGAAACCAGAGCAGCAGTTGAGAAGCAATGCCGTTGTCGGGGTAATATAATCAAAAGTCTCGATTATGATTGGATATTAAAGTATATCATACTTCGATATGACAAATAATTTGCATGTCTCACGTATATTACGTCTTAAATGATAAAGCAGTAAATTTTATTAAAACAAGATGGCCGACACTGAAAACCAGAGCAGCAGTTGAGAAAGCAATGCCGTTGTCGGGGTAATATAATCAAAAGTCTCGATTATGATTGGATATTAAAGTATATCATACATCGATATGACAAATAATTTGCATGTCTAACGTATATTACGTCTTAAATGAAAAGCAGTAAATTTTATAAACAAGATGGCCGACACTGGAAACCAGAGCAGCAGTTGAGAAAGCAATGCCGTTGTCGGGTAATATAATCAAAAGTCTCACTTATGATTGGATATTTAAGTATATCATACTTCGATATGACAAATAATTTGCATGTCACACGTATATTACGTCTTAAATGATAAAGCAGTAAATTTTATAAAACAAGATGCGCGACCTATAAACAGAGCAGCAGTTGAGAAAGCAATGCCGTTGTCGGGGTAATATAATCAAAAGTCTCGACTTATGATTGGATATTAAAGTATATCATACTTCGATATGACAAATAATTTGCATGTCTAACGTATATTACGTCTTAAATGAAGAAGCAGTAAATTTTATAAAACAAGATGGCCGACACTGAAACCAGAGCAGCAGTTGAGAAAGCAATGCCGTTGTCGGGGTAATATAATCAAAAGTCTCGATTATGATTGGATATTTAACGTATATCATACTTCGATATGACAAATAATTTGCATGTCAACGTATATTACGTCTTAAATGAAAAGCAGTAAATTTTATAAAACAAGATGCGCGACGCTAAAACCAGAGCAGCAGTTGAGAAAGCAATGCCGTTGTCGGGTAATATAATCAAAAGTCTCGACTTATGATTGGATATTAAAGTATATCATACATCGATATGACAAATAATTTGCATGTCTACGATATTACGTCTTAAATGAAGAAAGCAGTAAATTTTATAAAACAAGATGGCCGACACTGAAACCAGAGCAGCAGTTGAGAAAGCAATGCCGTTGTCGGGGTAATATAATCAAAAGTCTCGACTTATGATTGGATATTTAACGTATATCATACTTCGATATGACAAATAATTTGCATGTCACACGTATATTACGTCTTAAATGATAAAGCAGTAAATTTTATAAAACAAGATGCGCGACGCTTATAACACGAGCAGCAGTTGAGAAAGCAATGCCGTTGTCGGGGTAATATAATCAAAAGTCTCGACTTATGATTGGATATTAAAAGTATACATACTCGATATGACAAATAATTTGCATGTCTAACGATATTACGTCTTAAATGAAGAAGCAGTAAATTTTATAAAACAAGATGCCGACACTGAAAACCAGAGCAGCAGTTGAGTAAGCAATGCCGTTGTCGGGGTAATATAATCAAAAGTCTCGAATTATGATTGGATATTTAAAGTATATCATACTTCGATATGACAAATAATTTGCATGTTCTAACGTATATTACGTCTTAAATGAAGAAGCAGTAAATTTTATAAAACAAGATGGCCGACACTGAAAACCAGAGCAGCAGTTGAGAAAGCAATGCCGTTGTCGGGGTAATATAATCAAAAGTCTCGACTTATGATTGGATATTAACGTATATCATACTTCGATATGACAAATAATTTGCATGTCACACGTATATTACGTCTTAAATGATAAAGCAGTAAATTTTATAAAACAAGATGCCGACGCTATAACACGAGCAGCAGTTGAGAAAGCAATGCCGTGTCGGGGTAATATAATCAAAAGTCTCGACTTATGATTGGATATTAAAAGTATATCATACTCGATATGACAAATAATTTGCATGTCTCACGTATATTACGTCTTAAATGAAGAAGCAGTAAATTTTATAAAACAAGATGGCGACACTGAAAACCAGAGCAGCAGTTGAGAAAGCAATGCCGTGTCGGGGTAATATAATCAAAAGTCTCGAATTATGATTGGATATTTAACGTATATCATACTTCGATATGACAAATAATTTGCATGTCACACGTATATTACGTCTTAAATGATAAAGCAGTAAATTTATAAAACAAGATGGCCGACACTGAAACACGAGCAGCAGTTGAGAAAGCAATGCCGTTGTCGGGTAATATAATCAAAAGTCTCGAATTATGATTGGATATTAAAAGTATATCATACATCGATATGACAAATAATTTGCATGTCTAACGTATATTACGTCTTAAATGAAGAAGCAGTAAATTTTATAAAACAAGATGGCCGACACTGAAAACCAGAGCAGCAGTTGAGTAAGCAATGCCGTTGTCGGGGTAATATAATCAAAAGTCTCGAATTATGATTGGATATTTAACGTATATCATACTTCGATATGACAAATAATTTGCATGTCACACGTATATTACGTCTTAAATGATAAAGCAGTAAATTTTATAAAACAAGATGCGCGACGCTTATAACACGAGCAGCAGTTGAGAAAGCAATGCCGTTGTCGGGTAATATAATCAAAAGTCTCGACTTATGATTGGATATTTAAAGTATATCATACATCGATATGACAAATAATTTGCATGTCACACGTATATTACGTCTTAAATGATAAAGCAGTAAATTTTATAAAACAAGATGCCGACGCTGAAAACCAGAGCAGCAGTTGAGAAAGCAATGCCGTTGTCGGGTAATATAATCAAAAGTCTCGACTTATGATTGGATATTTAACGTATATCATACTTCGATATGACAAATAATTTGCATGTCTAACGTATATTACGTCTTAAATGAAAAGCAGTAAATTTTATAAAACAAGATGCCGACACTGAAAACCAGAGCAGCAGTTGAGAAAGCAATGCGTTGTCGGGGTAATATAATCAAAAGTCTCGACTTATGATTGGATATTAAAAGTATATCATACTTCGATATGACAAATAATTTGCATGTCTAACGATATTACGTCTTAAATGAAGAAGCAGTAAATTTTATAAAACAAGATGGCCGACACTGAAAACCAGAGCAGCAGTTGAGAAAGCAATGCCGTTGTCGGGGTAATATAATCAAAAGTCTCGAATTATGATCGGATATTAAAGTATATCATACTTCGATATGACAAATAATTTGCATGTCACACGTATATTACGTCTTAAATGAAAAGCAGTAAATTTTATAAAACAAGATGC
Source organism: Nasonia vitripennis (assembly GCF_009193385.2). Lineage (NCBI taxonomy): Eukaryota > Metazoa > Arthropoda > Insecta > Hymenoptera > Pteromalidae > Nasonia > Nasonia vitripennis. The sequence goes on from NW_022279671.1 coordinate 221,448, forward strand.
CGACGCTAAAACCACGAGCAGCAGTTGAGAAAGCAATGCCGTTGTCGGGTAATATAATCAAAAGTCTCGATTTATGATTGGATATTAAATTATATCATACTTCGATATGACAAATAATTTGCATGTCTCACGTATATTACGTCTTAAATGAAGAAGCAGTAAATTTTATAAAACAAGATGGCCGACACTGAAAACCAGAGCAGCAGTTGAGAAAGCAATGCCGTTGTCGGGGTAATATAATCAAAAGTCTCGACTTATGATTGGATATTAAAAGTATATCATACTTCGATATGACAAATAATTTGCATGTCTAACGTATATTACGTCTTAAATGAAAAGCAGTAAATTTTATAAAACAAGATGCCGACACTAAAACCAGAGCAGCAGTTGAGAAGCAATGCCGTTGTCGGGTAATATAATCAAAAGTCTCGAATTATGATTGGATATTAAAGTATATCATACTTCGATATGACAAATAATTTGCATGTCTAACGTATATTACGTCTTAAATGAAGAAGCAGTAAATTTTATAAAACAAGATGGCCGACACTGAAAACCAGAGCAGCAGTTGAGAAAGCAATGCCGTTGTCGGGGTAATATAATCAAAAGTCTCGACTTATGATTGGATATTAAAAGTATATCATACATCGATATGACAAATAATTTGCATGTCACACGTATATTACGTCTTAAATGATAAAGCAGTAAATTTTATAAAACAAGATGCGCGACGCTTATAACACGAGCAGCAGTTGAGAAAGCAATGCCGTTGTCGGGGTAATATAATCAAAAGTCTCGACTTATGATTGGATATTTAAAGTATATCATACTTCGATATGACAAATAATTTGCATGTCTAACGTATATTACGTCTTAAATGATAAAGCAGTAAATTTTATAAAACAAGATGCGCGACGCTTAAACCAGAGCAGCAGTTGAGAAAGCAATGCCGTTGTCGGGTAATATAATCAAAGTCTCGACTTATGATTGGATATTTAAAAGTATATCATACTCGATATGACAAATAATTTGCATGTCTAACGTATATTACGTCTTAAATGAAGAAGCAGTAAATTTTATAAAACAAGATGGCCGACACTTGAAAACCAGAGCAGCAGTTGAGAAGCAATGCCGTTGTCGGGGTAATATAATCAAAAGTCTCGATTATGATTGGATATTTAAAGTATATCATACTTCGATATGACAAATAATTTGCATGTCTAACGTATATTACGTCTTAATGAAGAAGCAGTAAATTTTATAAAACAAGATGGCCGACACTGAAAACCAGAGCAGCAGTTGAGAAAGCAATGCCGTTGTCGGGGTAATATAATCAAAAGTCTCGATTATGATTGGATATTTAAAAGTATATCATACTTCGATATGACAAATAATTTGCATGTCTAACGTATATTACGTCTTAAATGAAGAAGCAGTAAATTTTATAAAACAAGATGGCCGACGCTTGAAAACCAGAGCAGCAGTTGAGAAAGCAATGCCGTTGTCGGGGTAATATAATCAAAGTCTCGAATTATGATTGGATATTTAACGTATATCATACATCGATATGACAAATAATTTGCATGTCACACGTATATTACGTCTTAAATGATAAAGCAGTAAATTTTATAAAACAAGATGCGCGACGCTTATAACACGAGCAGCAGTTGAGAAAGCAATGCCGTTGTCGGGGTAATATAATCAAAAGTCTCGACTTATGATTGGATATTTAACGTATATCATACTTCGATATGACAAATAATTTGCATGTCACACGTATATTACGTCTTAAATGATAAAGCAGTAAATTTTATAAAACAAGATGGCCGACCTGAAAACCAGAGCAGCAGTTGAGAAGCAATGCCGTGTCGGGGTAATATAATCAAAAGTCTCGATTATGATTGGATATTAAAGTATATCATACTTCGATATGACAAATAATTTGCATGTCTACACGTATATTACGTCTTAAATGATAAAGCAGTAAATTTTATAAAACAAGATGCCGACACTTATAACAGAGCAGCAGTTGAGAAAGCAATGCCGTTGTCGGGTAATATAATCAAAAGTCTCGACTTATGATTGGATATTAAAGTATATCATACTTCGATATGACAAATAATTTGCATGTCTAACGATATTACGTCTTAAATGAAAAGCAGTAAATTTTATAAAACAAGATGGCCGACCTGAAACCAGAGCAGCAGTTGAGAAAGCAATGCCGTTGTCGGGGTAATATAATCAAAAGTCTCGACTTATGATTGGATATTAAAGTATATCATACTTCGATATGACAAATAATTTGCATGTCTAACGTATATTACGTCTTAAATGAAAAGCAGTAAATTTTATAAAACAAGATGCCGACACTTAAAACACGAGCAGCAGTTGAGAAAGCAATGCCGTTGTCGGGTAATATAATCAAAGTCTCGACTTATGATTGGATATTAAAGTATATCATACTTCGATATGACAAATAATTTGCATGTCTAACGTATATTACGTCTTAAATGAAGAAGCAGTAAATTTTATAAAACAAGATGGCCGACGCTTAAAACCAGAGCAGCAGTTGAGAAAGCAATGCCGTTGTCGGGTAATATAATCAAAAGTCTCGACTTATGATTGGATATTAAAGTATATCATACTCGATATGACAAATAATTTGCATGTCTAACGATATTACGTCTTAAATGAAAAGCAGTAAATTTTATAAAACAAGATGGCCGACACTGAAAACCAGAGCAGCAGTTGAGAAAGCAATGCCGTGTCGGGGTAATATAATCAAAAGTCTCGACTTATGATTGGATATTTAAAGTATATCATACTCGATATGACAAATAATTTGCATGTCTAACGTATATTACGTCTTAAATGAAGAAGCAGTAAATTTTATAAAACAAGATGGCCGACACTGAAAACCAGAGCAGCAGTTGAGAAAGCAATGCCGTTGTCGGGGTAATATAATCAAAAGTCTCGACTTATGATTGGATATTAAAGTATATCATACTTCGATATGACAAATAATTTGCATGTCTAACGTATATTACGTCTTAAATGAAGAAGCAGTAAATTTTATAAAACAAGATGGCCGACACTGAAAACCAGAGCAGCAGTTGAGAAAGCAATGCCGTTGTCGGGGTAATATAATCAAAAGTCTCGACTTATGATTGGATATTTAAAGTATATCATACATCGATATGACAAATAATTTGCATGTCTAACGTATATTACGTCTTAAATGAAGAAGCAGTAAATTTTATAAAACAAGATGGCCGACACTGAAACCAGAGCAGCAGTTGAGAAGCAATGCCGTTGTCGGGGTAATATAATCAAAAGTCTCGACTTATGATTGGATATTAAAGTATATCATACATCGATATGACAAATAATTGCATGTCACACGTATATTACGTCTTAAATGATAAAGCAGTAAATTTTATAAAACAAGATGCGCGACGCTTATAACAGAGCAGCAGTTGAGAAAGCAATGCCGTTGTCGGGGTAATATAATCAAAAGTCTCGACTTATGATTGGATATTTAAAGTATATCATACTTCGATATGACAAATAATTTGCATGTCTCACGTATATTACGTCTTAAATGATAAAGCAGTAAATTTTATAAAACAAGATGCCGACGCTGAAAACCGAGCAGCAGTTGAGAAAGCAATGCCGTTGTCGGGGTAATATAATCAAAAGTCTCGACTTATGATTGGATATTTAAGTATATCATACTTCGATATGACAAATAATTTGCATGTCAACGTATATTACGTCTTAAATGAAGAAGCAGTAAATTTTATAAAACAAGATGGCCGACACTGAAAACCAGAGCAGCAGTTGAGAAAGCAATGCCGTTGTCGGGGTAATATAATCAAAAGTCTCGACTTATGATTGGATATTTAAAAGTATATCATACTTCGATATGACAAATAATTTGCATGTCAACGTATATTACGTCTTAAATGAAAAGCAGTAAATTTTATAAAACAAGATGGCCGACACTGAAAACCAGAGCAGCAGTTGAGAAAGCAATGCCGTTGTCGGGGTAATATAATCAAAAGTCTCGACTTATGATTGGATATTTAAAGTATATCATACTTCGATATGACAAATAATTTGCATGTCTAACGTATATTACGTCTTAAATGAAGAAGCAGTAAATTTTATAAAACAAGATGCCGACACTGAAAACCAGAGCAGCAGTTGAGAAAGCAATGCCGTTGTCGGGGTAATATAATCAAAAGTCTCGACTTATGATTGGATATTAAAGTATATCATACATCGATATGACAAATAATTTGCATGTCTAACGATATTACGTCTTAAATGAAGAAGCAGTAATTTTATAAAACAAGATGGCCGACACTGAAAACCAGAGCAGCAGTTGAGAAGCAATGCCGTGTCGGGGTAATATAATCAAAAGTCTCGACTTATGATTGGATATTTAACGTATATCATACTTCGATATGACAAATAATTTGCATGTCAACGTATATTACGTCTTAAATGATAAAGCAGTAAATTTTATAAAACAAGATGCGCGACACTTAAACCGAGCAGCAGTTGAGAAAGCAATGCCGTTGTCGGGTAATATAATCAAAAGTCTCGATTATGATTGGATATTAAAGTATATCATACTTCGATATGACAAATAATTTGCATGTCTAACGTATATTACGTCTTAAATGAAGAAGCAGTAAATTTTATAAAACAAGATGGCCGACACTGAAAACCAGAGCAGCAGTTGAGAAAGCAATGCCGTTGTCGGGGTAATATAATCAAAAGTCTCGACTTATGATTGGATATTTAAAGTATATCATACTTCGATATGACAAATAATTGCATGTCTAACGTATATTACGTCTTAAATGATAAAGCAGTAAAGTAAATTTTATAAAACAAGATGGCCGACACTGAAAACCAGAGCAGCAGTTGAGAAAGCAATGCCGTTGTCGGGGTAATATAATCAAAAGTCTCGACTTATGATTGGATATTTAAAGTATATCATACTTCGATATGACAAATAATTTGCATGTCTAACGTATATTACGTCTTAAATGAAGAAGCAGTAAATTTTATAAACAAGATGGGCCGACACTGAAACCAGAGCAGCAGTTGAGAAAGCAATGCCGTGTCGGGGTAATATAATCAAAAGTCTCGATTATGATTGGATATTAAAGTATATCATACTTCGATATGACAAATAATTTGCATGTCTAACGTATATTACGTCTTAAATGAAAAGCAGTAAATTTTATAAAACAAGATGGCCGACACTGAAAACCAGAGCAGCAGTTGAGAAAGCAATGCCGTTGTCGGGGTAATATAATCAAAAGTCTCGACTTATGATTGGATATTAAAGTATATCATACTTCGATATGACAAATAATTTGCATGTCTACACGTATATTACGTCTTAAATGATAAAGCAGTAAATTTTATAAAACAAGATGGCCGACGCTATAAACCGAGCAGCAGTTGAGAAGCAATGCCGTTGTCGGGGTAATATAATCAAAAGTCTCGATTATGATTGGATATTTAAAGTATATCATACTTCGATATGACAAATAATTGCATGTCTAACGTATATTACGTCTTAAATGAAAAGCAGTAAATTTATAAAACAAGATGCGCGACGCTTAAACAGAGCAGCAGTTGAGAAAGCAATGCCGTTGTCGGGTAATATAATCAAAAGTCTCGAATTATGATTGGATATTTAAAGTATATCATACATCGATATGACAAATAATTTGCATGTCTCACGTATATTACGTCTTAAATGAAGAAGCAGTAAATTTTATAAAACAAGATGGCCGACACTGAAAACCAGAGCAGCAGTTGAGAAAGCAATGCCGTTGTCGGGGTAATATAATCAAAAGTCTCGACTTATGATTGGATATTTAACGTATATCATACTTCGATATGACAAATAATTTGCATGTCTAACGATATTACGTCTTAAATGAAGAAGCAGTAAATTTTATAAAACAAGATGCGCGACGCTTATAACACGAGCAGCAGTTGAGAAAGCAATGCCGTTGTCGGGGTAATATAATCAAAAGTCTCGATTATGATTGGATATTAAAAGTATATCATACATCGATATGACAAATAATTTGCATGTCTAACGATATTACGTCTTAAATGAAAAGCAGTAAATTTTATAAAACAAGATGGCCGACACTGAAAACCGAGCAGCAGTTGAGAAAGCAATGCCGTTGTCGGGGTAATATAATCAAAAGTCTCGACTTATGATTGGATATTTAAGTATATCATACTTCGATATGACAAATAATTTGCATGTCAACGTATATTACGTCTTAAATGAAAAGCAGTAAATTTTATAAAACAAGATGCGCGACGCTTATAACACGAGCAGCAGTTGAGAAAGCAATGCCGTTGTCGGGTAATATAATCAAAAGTCTCGATTATGATTGGATATTAAAAGTATATCATACATCGATATGACAAATAATTTGCATGTCTAACGTATATTACGTCTTAAATGAAAAGCAGTAAATTTTATAAAACAAGATGGCCGACACTGAAAACAGAGCAGCAGTTGAGAAAGCAATGCCGTTGTCGGGGTAATATAATCAAAAGTCTCGACTTATGATTGGATATTTAAAGTATATCATACTTCGATATGACAAATAATTTGCATGTCTAACGTATATTACGTCTTAAATGAAGAAGCAGTAAATTTTATAAAACAAGATGCCGACACTGAAAACCAGAGCAGCAGTTGAGAAAGCAATGCCGTTGTCGGGGTAATATAATCAAAAGTCTCGATTATGATTGGATATTAAAGTATATCATACTTCGATATGACAAATAATTTGCATGTCTCACGTATATTACGTCTTAAATGATAAAGCAGTAAATTTATAAAAAAAAAGTAAATTTTATAAACAAGATGGCCGACACTGAAAACAGAGCAGCAGTTGAGAAAGCAATGCCGTTGTCGGGGTAATATAATCAAAGTCTCGACTTATGATTGGATATTTAACGTATATCATACTTCGATATGACAAATAATTTGCATGTCAACGTATATTACGTCTTAAATGATAAAGCAGTAAATTTTATAAAACAAGATGCGCGACGCTTATAACACGAGCAGCAGTTGAGAAAGCAATGCCGTTGTCGGGTAATATAATCAAAAGTCTCGACTTATGATTGGATATTTAAAGTATATCATACTTCGATATGACAAATAATTTGCATGTCTCACGTATATTACGTCTTAAATGATAAAGCAGTAAATTTTATAAAACAAGATGCCGACGCTAAACCAGAGCAGCAGTTGAGAAAGCAATGCCGTGTCGGGGTAATATAATCAAAAGTCTCGACTTATGATTGGATATTTAACGTATATCATACTTCGATATGACAAATAATTTCATGTCTAACGTAATTACGTCTTAAATGAAGAAGCAGTAAATTTTATAAAACAAGATGGCCGACACTGAAAACCAGAGCAGCAGTTGAGAAAGCAATGCCGTTGTCGGGGTAATATAATCAAAAGTCTCGAATTATGATTGGATATTAAAGTATATCATACTTCGATATGACAAATAATTTGCATGTCAACGTATATTACGTCTTAAATGAAAAGCAGTAAATTTTATAAAACAAGATGGCCGACACTGATAACCAGAGCAGCAGTTGAGAAAGCAATGCCGTTGTCGGGGTAATATAATCAAAAGTCTCGACTTATGATTGGATATTAAAGTATATCATACTTCGATATGACAAATAATTTGCATGTCTACACGTAATTACGTCTTAAATGAAAAGCAGTAAATTTTATAAAACAAGATGGCCGACACTGAAAACCAGAGCAGCAGTTGAGAAAGCAATGCCGTTGTCGGGGTTAATATAATCAAAAAGTCTCGATTATGATTGGATATTAAAAGTATATCATACTTCGATATGACAAATAATTTGCATGTCTCACGATATTACGTCTTAAATGAAAAGCAGTAAATTTTATAAAACAAGATGGCCGACACTTATAAACACGAGCAGCAGTTGAGAAAGCAATGCCGTTGTCGGGGTAATATAATCAAAATTCTCGAATTATGATTGGATATTTAAATAATCATACCTTCGATATGACAAATAATTTGCATGTCACACGTATATTACGTCTTAAATGAATAAAGCAGTAAATTTTATAAAACAAGATGCGCGACGCTTAAAACCAGAGCAGCAGTTGAGAAGCAATGCCGTTGTCGGGTAATATAATCAAAGTCTCGACTTATGATTGATATTTAAAAGTATATCATACATCGATATGACAAATAATTTGCATGTCTAACGATATTACGTCTTAAATGAAAGAAGCAGTAAATTTTATAAAACAAGATGGCCGACACTGAAAACCAGAGCAGCAGTTGAGAAAGCAATGCCGTTGTCGGGGTAATATAATCAAAAGTCTCGAATTATGATTGGATATTTAACGTATATCATACTTCGATATGACAAATAATTTGCATGTAACGTATATTACGTTCTTAAATGAAAAGCAGTAAATTTTATAAAACAAGATGCGCGACGCTTATAACACGAGCAGCAAGTTGAGAAAGCAATGCCGTTGTCGGGTAATATAATCAAAAGTCTCGACTTATGATTGGATATTAAAGTATATCATACTTCGATATGACAAATAATTTGCATGTCTAACGTATATTACGTCTTAAATGAAAAGCAGTAAATTTTATAAAACAAGATGCGCGAACGCTTGATAACAGCAGCAGTTGAGAAAGCAATGCCGTTGTCGGGTAATATAATCAAAAGTCTCGATTTATGATTGGATATTAAAAGTATATCATACTTCGATATGACAAATAATTTGCATGTCTAACGTATATTACGTCTTAAATGAAGAAGCAGTAAATTTTATAAAACAAGATGGCCGACACTGAAAACCAGAGCAGCAGTTGAGAAAGCAATGCCGTTGTCGGGGTAATATAATCAAAAGTCTCGACTTATGATTGGATATTTAACGTATATCATACTTCGATATGACAAATAATTTGCATGTCACACGTATATTACGTCTTAAATGATAAAGCAGTAAATTTTATAAAACAAGATGCGCGACGCTTATAACACGAGCAGCAGTTGAGAAAGCAATGCCGTTGTCGGGGTAATATAATCAAAAGTCTCGACTTATGATTGGATATTTAAAAGTATATCATACTTCGATATGACAAATAATTTGCATGTCTAACGTATATTACGTCTTAAATGAAGAAGCAGTAAATTTTATAAAACAAGATGGCCGACACTGAAAACCAGAGCAGCAGTTGAGAAAGCAATGCCGTTGTCGGGGTAATATAATCAAAAGTCTCGACTTATGATTGGATATTTAAAGTATATCATACTTCGATATGACAAATAATTTGCATGTCACACGTATATTACGTCTTAAATGATAAAGCAGTAAATTTTATAAAACAAGAAGTAAATTTTATAAAACAAGATGGCGACACTGAAAACCAGAGCAGCAGTTGAGAAAGCAATGCCGTTGTCGGGGTAATATAATCAAAAGTCTCGACTTATGATTGGATATTTAAAGTATATCATACTTCGATATGACAAATAATTTGCATGTCTCACGTATATTACGTCTTAAATGAAGAAGCAGTAAATTTTATAAAACAAGATGGCCGACACTGAAAAAAACCAGAGCAGCAGTTGAGAAAGCAATGCCGTTGTCGGGGTAATATAATCAAAAGTCTCGACTTATGATTGGATATTAAAAGTATATCATACTTCGATATGACAAATAATTTGCATGTCAACGTATATTACGTCTTAAATGAAGAAGCAGTAAATTTTATAAAACAAGATGCGCGACACTGAAACACGAGCAGCAGTTGAGAAAGCAATGCCGTTGTCGGGTAATATAATCAAAAGTCTCGACTTATGATTGGATATTTAAAGTATATCATACTTCGATATGACAAATAATTTGCATGTCTCACGTATATTACGTCTTAAATGAAAAGCAGTAAATTTTATAAAACAAGATGCCGACACTGAAAACCAGAGCAGCAGTTGAGAAAGCAATGCCGTTGTCGGGGTAATATAATCAAAAGTCTCGACTTATGATTGGATATTTAAAGTATATCATACTTCGATATGACAAATAATTTGCATGTCTAACGTATATTACGTCTTAAATGAAGAAGCAGTAAATTTTATAAAACAAGATGGCCGACACTGAAAACCAGAGCAGCAGTTGAGAAAGCAATGCCGTTGTCGGGGTAATATAATCAAAAGTCTCGACTTATGATTGGATATTAAAGTATATCATACTTCGATATGACAAATAATTTGCATGTCTAACGTATATTACGTCTTAAATGAAGAAGCAGTAAATTTTATAAAACAAGATGGCCGACACTGAAAACCAGAGCAGCAGTTGAGAAAGCAATGCCGTTGTCGGGTAATATAATCAAAAGTCTCGACTTATGATTGGATATTTAACGTATATCATACTTCGATATGACAAATAATTTGCATGTCTAACGTATATTACGTCTTAAATGAAGAAGCAGTAAATTTTATAAAACAAGATGGCCGACACTGAAAACAGAGCAGCAGTTGAGAAAGCAATGCCGTTGTCGGGGTAATATAATCAAAAGTCTCGACTTATGATTGGATATTTAAAGTATATCATACTTCGATATGACAAATAATTTGCATGTCACACGTATATTACGTCTTAAATGATAAAGCAGTAAATTTTATAAAACAAGATGGCGACACTGAAAACAGAGCAGCAGTTGAGAAAGCAATGCCGTTGTCGGGGTAATATAATCAAAAGTCTCGACTTATGATTGGATATTTAAAGTATATCATACTTCGATATGACAAATAATTTGCATGTCACACGTATATTACGTCTTAAATGATAAAGCAGTAAATTTTATAAAACAAGATGCGCGACACTTAAAACACGAGCAGCAGTTGAGAAAGCAATGCCGTTGTCGGGTAATATAATCAAAAGTCTCGACTTATGATTGGATATTAAAGTATATCATACTTCGATATGACAAATAATTTGCATGTCTAACGTATATTACGTCTTAAATGAAGAAGCAGTAAATTTTATAAAACAAGATGGCCGACACTGAAAACCAGAGCAGCAGTTGAGAAAGCAATGCCGTTGTCGGGGTAATATAATCAAAAGTCTCGACTTATGATTGGATATTTAACGTATATCATACTTCGATATGACAAATAATTTGCATGTCACACGTATATTACGTCTTAAATGATAAAGCAGTAAATTTTATAAAACAAGATGCGCGACGCTTATAACACGAGCAGCAGTTGAGAAAGCAATGCCGTTGTCGGGGTAATATAATCAAAAGTCTCGACTTATGATTGGATATTAAAAGTATATCATACTTCGATATGACAAATAATTTGCATGTCTAACGTATATTACGTCTTAAATGAAGAAGCAGTAAATTTTATAAAACAAGATGGCCGACACTGAAAACCAGAGCAGCAGTTGAGAAAGCAATGCCGTTGTCGGGGTAATATAATCAAAAGTCTCGACTTATGATTGGATATTTAAAGTATATCATACTTCGATATGACAAATAATTTGCATGTCTAACGTATATTACGTCTTAAATGAAGAAGCAGTAAATTTTATAAAACAAGATGGCCGACACTAAAAACCAGAGCAGCAGTTGAGAAAGCAATGCCGTTGTCGGGGTAATATAATCAAAAGTCTCGACTTATGATTGGATATTTAAAGTATATCATACATCGATATGACAAATAATTTGCATGTCTCACGTATATTACGTCTTAAATGAAGAAGCAGTAAATTTTATAAAACAAGATGACAGTAATTTTATAAAACAAGATGGCCGACACTGAAAACCAGAGCAGCAGTTGAGAAAGCAATGCCGTTGTCGGGGTAATATAATCAAAAGTCTCGACTTATGATTGGATATTTAAAGTATATCATACTTCGATATGACAAATAATTTGCATGTCACACGTATATTACGTCTTAAATGAAAAGCAGTAAATTTTATAAAACAAGATGCGCGACGCTTATAACACGAGCAGCAGTTGAGAAAGCAATGCCGTTGTCGGGGTAATATAATCAAAAGTCTCGACTTATGATTGGATATTTAAAGTATATCATACTTCGATATGACAAATAATTTGCATGTCTAACGTATATTACGTCTTAAATGAAGAAGCAGTAAATTTTATAAAACAAGATGCCGACACTGAAAACCAGAGCAGCAGTTGAGAAAGCAATGCCGTTGTCGGGGTAATATAATCAAAAGTCTCGACTTATGATTGGATATTTAAAGTATATCATACTTCGATATGACAAATAATTTGCATGTCTAACGTATATTACGTCTTAAATGAAGAAGCAGTAAATTTTATAAAACAAGATGGCCGACACTGAAAACCAGAGCAGCAGTTGAGAAAGCAATGCCGTTGTCGGGGTAATATAATCAAAAGTCTCGACTTATGATTGGATATTAAAAGTATATCATACTTCGATATGACAAATAATTTGCATGTCTAACGTATATTACGTCTTAAATGAAGAAGCAGTAAATTTTATAAAACAAGATGGCCGACACTGAAAACCAGAGCAGCAGTTGAGAAAGCAATGCCGTTGTCGGGTAATATAATCAAAAGTCTCGACTTATGATTGGATATTTAAAGTATATCATACTTCGATATGACAAATAATTTGCATGTCACACGTATATTACGTCTTAAATGATAAAGCAGTAAATTTTATAAAACAAGATGCGCGACGCTTAAAACACGAGCAGCAGTTGAGAAAGCAATGCCGTTGTCGGGGTAATATAATCAAAAGTCTCGACTTATGATTGGATATTAAAAGTATATCATACTTCGATATGACAAATAATTTGCATGTCTAACGTATATTACGTCTTAAATGAAGAAGCAGTAAATTTTATAAAACAAGATGGCCGACACTGAAAACCAGAGCAGCAGTTGAGAAAGCAATGCCGTTGTCGGGGTAATATAATCAAAAGTCTCGACTTATGATTGGATATTTAAAGTATATCATACTTCGATATGACAAATAATTTGCATGTCACACGTATATTACGTCTTAAATGATAAAGCAGTAAATTTTATAAAACAAGATGCGCGACGCTTATAACACGAGCAGCAGTTGAGAAAGCAATGCCGTTGTCGGGGTAATATAATCAAAAGTCTCGACTTATGATTGGATATTAAAAGTATATCATACTTCGATATGACAAATAATTTGCATGTCTAACGTATATTACGTCTTAAATGAGAAGCAGTAAATTTTATAAAACAAGATGGCCGACACTGAAAACCAGAGCAGCAGTTGAGAAAGCAATGCCGTTGTCGGGGTAATATAATCAAAAGTCTCGATTATGATTGGATATTTAACGTATATCATACTTCGATATGACAAATAATTTGCATGTCTAACGTATATTACGTCTTAAATGAAGAAGCAGTAAATTTTATAAAACAAGATGGCCGACACTGAAAACCAGAGCAGCAGTTGAGAAAGCAATGCCGTTGTCGGGGTAATATAATCAAAAGTCTCGACTTATGATTGGATATTTAAAGTATATCATACTTCGATATGACAAATAATTTGCATGTCTCACGTATATTACGTCTTAAATGAAGAAGCAGTAAATTTTATAAAACAAGATGGCCGACACGTAAATTTTATAAAACAAGATGGCCGACACTGAACCAGAGCAGCATGAGAAAGCAATGCCGTTGTCGGGGTAATATAATCAAAAGTCTCGACTTATGATTGGATATTAAAGTATATCATACTTCGATATGACAAATAATTTGCATGTCACACGTATATTACGTCTTAAATGATAAAGCAGTAAATTTTATAAAACAAGATGCGCGACACTATAACACAGAGCAGCAGTTGAGAAAGCAATGCCGTTGTCGGGTAATATAATCAAAAGTCTCGACTTATGATTGGATATTTAAGTATATCATACTTCGATATGACAAATAATTTGCATGTCTCACGTATATTACGTCTTAAATGATAAAGCAGTAAATTTTATAAAACAAGATGCCGACACTGAAAACCAGAGCAGCAGTTGAGAAAGCAATGCCGTTGTCGGGGTAATATAATCAAAAGTCTCGACTTATGATTGGATATTTAAAGTATATCATACTTCGATATGACAAATAATTTGCATGTCTAACGTATATTACGTCTTAAATGAAGAAGCAGTAAATTTTATAAAACAAGATGGCCGACACTGAAAACCAGAGCAGCAGTTGAGAAAGCAATGCCGTTGTCGGGTAATATAATCAAAAGTCTCGAACTTATGATTGGATATTTAAAGTATATCATACTTCGATATGACAAATAATTTGCATGTCACACGTATATTACGTCTTAAATGAATAAAGCAGTAAATTTTATAAAAACAAGATGCGCGACGCTTATAAACGAGCAGCAGTTGAGAAAGCAATGCCGTTGTCGGGTAATATAATCAAAAGTCTCGACTTATGATTGGATATTAAAAGTATATCATACTTCGATATGACAAATAATTTGCATGTCTAACGTATATTACGTCTTAAATGAAAAGCAGTAAATTTTATAAAACAAGATGGCCGACACTGAAAACCAGAGCAGCAGTTGAGAAAGCAATGCCGTTGTCGGGGTAATATAATCAAAAGTCTCGACTTATGATTGGATATTTAAAGTATATCATACTTCGATATGACAAATAATTTGCATGTCACACGTATATTACGTCTTAAATGATAAAGCAGTAAATTTTATAAAACAAGATGCGCGACGCTTATAACACGAGCAGCAGTTGAGAAAGCAATGCCGTTGTCGGGTAATATAATCAAAAGTCTCGACTTATGATTGGATATTAAAAGTATATCATACATCGATATGACAAATAATTTGCATGTCTCACGTATATTACGTCTTAAATGAAGAAGCAGTAAATTTATAAAACAAGATGGCCGACACTGAAAACCAGAGCAGCAGTTGAGAAAGCAATGCCGTTGTCGGGGTAATATAATCAAAAGTCTCGACTTATGATTGGATATTAAAGTATATCATACTTCGATATGACAAATAATTTGCATGTCTAACGTATATTACGTCTTAAATGAAGAAGCAGTAAATTTTATAAAACAAGATGGCGACACTGAAAACCAGAGCAGCAGTTGAGAAAGCAATGCCGTTGTCCGGGTAATATAATCAAAAGTCTCGACTTATGATTGGATATTAAAGTATATCATACATCGATATGACAAAATAATTTGCATGTCTAACATATTACGTCTTAAATGAAGAAGCAGTAAATTTTATAAAACAAGATGGCCGACACTAAAACCAGAGCAGCAGTTGAGAAAGCAATGCCGTTGTCGGGGTAATATAATCAAAAGTCTCGACTTATGATTGGATATTTAAAGTATATCATACTTCGATATGACAAATAATTTGCATGTCACACGTATATTACGTCTTAAATGATAAAGCAGTAAATTTTATAAAACAAGATGGCGCGACGCTTATAACACGAGCAGCAGTTGAGAAAGCAATGCCGTTGTCGGGTAATATAATCAAAAGTCTCGACTTATGATTGGATATTAAAAGTATATCATACTTCGATATGACAAATAATTTGCATGTCTAACGTATATTACGTCTTAAATGAAGAAGCAGTAAATTTTATAAAACAAGATGGCCGACACTGAAACCAAGCAGCAGTTGAGAAAGCAATGCCGTTTGTCGGGGTA